>NC_134829.1:42876869-42925447 GCF_004210375.1 Tachypleus tridentatus | reverse complement strand
AAAATCTCAACAATTGGCATAATAATACAAAATTCATAAGCGTTAAAAAGAAAAACAAGATAAACAAAAGTGAAGAGTTTCTGTTTTGCACTCAAGAAAAGATATAAAAAAGTTATAATATTCAAGACAATTCAAGATAATGGTATTTACTAAAAACCACGAACAAGGTACAAGTTAACATGTATATCAAAGAAACACTAGACTGCTATACAAATGCGTTTTTATCCTCATTAGTCACTAGGAATTTACTATGACAAGGAAGAAACCATTATTGAAGACGTCGATTCTGTTGTCATCGCAAGATCTACAAAAAATATATTGTATTGAATCACTAATAAAAACTCGAAAGAATCGCTATCTTGCATGTCTAAAAGATAGTTAAGTTTCTGTGCTTCAACAATCCACTTTATAATCTCACCACAGCTAAACTTGGATGTCATCAGAAGTTATATAGTTTCGAATAGCCAACAAATGCTAGGTTCTTTTTGTCTATTTCAAGCCATAAAAAGTTCAATGTAACGATTTCCGATGTTCTGGCGGTTCTTTTCCTGAATAGCACGCTCCGCCTCGGCTCTTGTGGAAAATGTCACTAAAGCTTCACCGTTTGGTCGACCTTCTCCATTTCGTTGTAGCTGGATACAGTCGGAAGTTAACTGGAAAACGTGAAATCATAAAAATATTTTAGTCGAAACTTGTTTCAACAGAGATGGTGTCTGTAGCGAAAGTTTCTCAAGTGCTGACGTTTTGGGGAAATTAGTCAAATATTTTAACGAAACGAGGCACATAAAATCACCAATAAACCATTCCTTTAATCGAAGATGTAAATTACAATAACCAACACGTGAAGTATAGGATTGTAACATATAAACACTCACCCAGAAGTTGTGTTAATTTATTTAACGTTCACCCAGAAAACGGACCTAGTCAGGCCTGATTGTTAGACCACTTGGTTTGCACTTTACGGCTTCGAATCTCAGAGCTAAACATGTTCGACCTTTCAGTCAATTCTACGATGCGACTCGAGTAACTCAAAAGTTGGCGGTGGGTATTGATGAGTAGCTGCCTTCACTTAAGCCTATCGCTTCTAAATTAGAGACGACCAGCACAGACAACTTTGCGAGAAATTCATCAAAGAAAAAAACATACAAAATACGGTAATTTAAATGTATGCTCTAAACGTATTATGATGCTTGTCCACACACACGTATATAAGTATTTATATTTTAACAGAAACATAAATAATTTAAAATTTGCTTCAATTTTAAATACTGAAGTTAAATTATAAGAAGTATCCCCCTTTTAGTTCTAAAATAACTTCAAACCTGTACTTGTAACTGTCATTAAAAACACTTTCAAGATTGAACAGCATATAATTAACATCTATTATTTAAGTTTATTTTGTTTAAAGAGTTTGTACGTTTGTCTTAGAACAAATCCACATCAGGCCATCTGCTGTGTCCACCGAGAGGAATCGAATCGCTGATTATAGCGATCCGTAGACTTACGTATACTGATGACACAGCGGATAGATCGGACTTATAAGGGGAATTAGGGTTCAATCTCCTCGGTGGACACAGCAGATAGCTCGATGTGGGTTTCCTATAAGAAAAACACCCGAAGACTTATTGCTGTCTCTCAGTGGGGGATTTTGTTGACGAATTAATAAGAATCAAAACAAATTACCTTTGGAACAAAACTCCCACAAAGACAAGTACCCTTGGAACAATACTCTCATAAAGACAATGAACTTATTAGAATGAAATAATTTCAGAACACAAAATTTCGCTCTATTAAATAAAATGTATTGTAGAGAATCTGTAAGTTCATATTTCACTGCCCATTGTTGATAAAAAAAACGATCAGCACGTTAAGGTCATAGATGAGTTATAGGTGAGACTGTCAGATCCACTTACTATAAGGTCACAAAACAGAAGACTAACCTAAAAAATTACAGTAGGTGCTATCAGGACCGTAGCTAAAATGAGCATATTCTTTTTATGAAAAATAAACTTAACCTCTTTTTTAACAATCTCGATAGAAAAGGAGCCCCCTTGCATTATGAAAACACTTTAAAATACAATAATTCATAAATTTATGCTAATAGAATACAAAATTTTGGTTCACGTTTAGACTACATCACCCGTCTATACTAGCCGGAAACAACACTACTTATTTAGCATGAGACAAAAACATTTTCGTTTTCGTCTCGTGTCAACCGGGCACATTCTTTTGAATATTCACGTGACTTTCGGGTTCATTTGGCGTATAGAACGCGTTCATTTCTCATATTACTTTTGTTACGCATCTACAATTGTAAAATGTGGAAGGTAATGAACGACATCTAGCGAGTTCAAACCTTGGAATCCTCTCGATACGCAGTACAGCTCGTTAATTTATGGGCTACACTTGGACCTTCACACGGAATGCAAGTAAAAAATATGAGAAATAAATCAGTAACCAGACAGGATAAGAATGAGATAACCAAGTAAAGTAAAATTAACAAAACGATGTTTATTAGACAAATTATTTCTTTACTATTTTGTTTGTGTTTCTCAACTCTACATAAGGGTATCTTCGTATAGCCGACCTTAATTTTAAACTACTAATGTAGAGAGAATGTCATCAGCACCAACAGACGTAGACAGTGGCGAGATTTTGGAGATAACCTATAAAGAACTATTTTTCCTTATATCATTCCACATCTAAGCTAGCCTATAAATCATTTTGTTTGAAGTTACGCACAAAGTACAAAACACCACAATGGACTATCTCTACTCTACCCACCACCGATGTTAAAATCCGAATTCTAGCGTTGCAAGTCCATAAAATACCTTTATGCACCTGGGAGAGGGAGGTATAAAGCTCTTTCTTGATTTTTAGCAATGTGAAAACATTTTCACAATTCCAGTCTAGAGTTATCGATACCTACGAGGCTTTACGTTTCGGCCATGTGGCAGTATTTTCCCAGTAGAGGAACTTCCCACACGCAAGAAGTCGGAATAATGATGGGTGTTTATTGTGAAAGTTCTTGTGGCCGACATACTGTTACACAATCAGCTTTACAATTCCTCTGATCATCTGCTGCACATTGTAACACAAAGATAACAAAATATTAGTTGTTTAATACACATACATATTGTTCAATTCTGTAGATTAACTCTCTTGTTTACATGTAACAGTCTAAATGTTTGTTTGCTTCTAGTTAAGCACAAAGCTACACAATGAGCTATATGTCTCTTCCCACCACAGATATCGAAACCCACATTCCGGCTTCAACATTTCATCGCAGTTAACTACCCAAAAATATTTCATTTTTAAACCCCGATATTCTATTTGGATATTTTTTTCTGACAATAGAAAGCTGTAAGAAAAACCAATACCCAAAGTCAGAAGAAAGGGAGCTATGTTTTGGTATTCAATTTTACTTACATATAATGAAAGTGTTTATATCCGATATTAACACACTACAATCCAGTCTTTGTTCTACGAAGATAAAGATATAACTTACTGTTTTCAGTGTAATTATTTCTTATAGGTATTTAAATGTACTTCTTAACCAAAATCAACTGGTTATAAGTTTTGATAGCTTTCAGTAAAATATACGACTTACAGAAGGTCGTGGTTCCTGTATCTTTAAACATACATACATTTCATGATTAAGTTTGTATCCTATTAAAAAAAATCTTAATTCCACACGTTAAGAAATCGGAAGAGCACAACTTGTTTCGATATAAATAATGGATTTCACGTACATAAATTCAATGAACTAAACGTTTCTTAAGGTCGCTGATATGAACTTTTCTTTCTCGTCCAAACACTACACTAGGTGTGGTCAAGACCGGATTAACCAAAAGGTGGAGTAGGCAGTTATCCATGACCCCAGGGTGTTAAGGAACCTACAATTATTATGCTGGTTTTTGTTTGTTAGTTTTCTCAGATGCATTTAATTTCTAAACTATAGGATTTTAAAAGCGCTATTTTTAGTAACAATGTTAATCTGATTGGCAAAATATCAATGCAAACAAAAAAAAGCGAGATAGAATGATATTGTGGAGATAGAAGGAGCCACAGAACTGGAGTTGCCTTTGGGACAACTCTGGTCTTAATCCGGCTCTGGGTGTGGCCACCTTCAAAACCTGAAGGATCAGAAAGAAAAAATAATAATTCAAGACATACAGGGCAAAAAATTTGAGAAACAGTTTAGCAATTACACACTGTTGCTCAAAGTTTCGCGTTTGTTTGAATTTCGCAGAAAACTACATGAGCGCTATATCCCTAATTTAACAGTGTAAGACTAGAGGGAAAGAAACAAGTCATCACCACCCATTGCCAACTCTTGAGATACTCTTTCACCAACGAATAGTTGGATTGACCGCACACAATAACACCCCCACGGCTAAAAAGCATGTTTGGTGTGAAGGGGATTCGAATCCGCGACACTTAAATTACAAATCGAGCGCACTAACCAACTGGCCATACCGGGCCGTTTCACTTTCCACTACATTAATAAATTGATCAACAGTTTAATATATTATCGGAAAATGCTACTATAGCGTATAAGATTTTATAAATTCATTAAAACGAACGAAATTTGTATTATCTACCCGTAAATTAAAACTTTTCAAAGAGTCCCTCCATAACCACTAACCACTGAGCAGCCGAACTACGCTACGAGATAGTGGCGCCTCCATTTCGTAATCAATTCAAAACAACAAGAAAAATAAATAAATGATGAACAAAAACACGTACAACTTTTCTCACGCATGACTAGTGCATCCCATAATATCTAAATAGACAAACTAAAAACTCCCTTTTGGAGAAAAATAAAACGATAATACAGAAAACACATCTATAAATTTATTTTAAAAAGTTATAATTAACTAATCAGTCATTAACTGAAAGCTACTTCAATTATTCTAATATATATTGTCCAGAAATCGGAAACCTATAAAAAATTTTAACAACGCAAAAATTTATTTTTTTTTGAAATTTAGAACGACTTGAAAAAATTAGTGTTGTATATATATATATATATACACACAATATTTTACTAATACATACACATATATTATATTTATGTATATATTAATGTCTTATTGCCACTCTGAGATGTTTCAAACGTTTGACCAAGACTGCTACCGATATGACAATGCATGCAATTTCATTTCAGACATGCATCATTAAAACTAAAATCCACCAAATAAATTTGGAATCCCTCCACCTAGCGGAAATGGACAGACAAGAACTTTTTATATCTCACAGAATGTTAAAAGAAGCTTCATAGCTGACAGTCTAGTTCAACAGGCAAAAAAAAAAAAAAGCAAAGAAATAGCTAGAAAGCCCCTAACCTCTGAAAACCCCTGGAAAAATTTGAGAATGTCAGCTACAGAAGAGTTAAACGGAAGCCCCCGCATGATTACCATGGTAGGCCCAGTGTGACTGTAGTAAGTAGTAGGAGACACAGGTGGACTCGGGTAAGGCCAGTAGAAAATTTGCGGATAGTATGTAGGCACTCGTGGCGTTAGAGGAGCGACTGTCGGCAACATTGAGTTGTCTGTACGTAAGGATATGCACCATACGGTGGTGGCAGCATTGTTCCTCCTAAAATAATAACAAAAGCCGCAACTGTATCAAGTAAACTGGAAGAGATGCATCTAATAACACATTATATAATGACTTGCTATTGTTGTTATTTTATCATATTATCCAAAGTTTAACTTAAAGAAAGTATTTGTTTTTAATCCAGAATTAAAATAAATATTTAACTGAACTCAAGATAACTTGTTCATTATTTAATATATGTATTTCAAGGAAAATCGGGAAAGTGAAAACATTAATATTTTTACGTTTTAATAAAAACACTTTTGTTCCCCATCAGTTACTTATGGCAAGTATGAGGTATTGTTTTTACAATACGTTTAATCACACGAAGATTTCAGTTTAGAAACCTGGCAAATTTTCAAAACAAAATACAATTTCTAATGTCGAAAAATAACTCAAGCTCTAAATAAAAAACATCATCCTACACCCTTGTGGAAATTAATTGAAACAAATGGTCATTTTACAATATTTTCAGCATGGCAGCCGGTGTAGGCTCGCAGGACCCGCTGATTTCCTTTAATAGTCATTTTTTTCACACAAACGACGTCATTAGCTGTGTTTTGCAATACGGTCGATCTATATTTGGGATATATGACGAAATTTTGAGGAATATTACGTCATTCGAAATTGCGTTAGAAGGGCAAGGAGACCAGTCAGAAAACAACAACTTCCCAACTCAATGAAGAAAAAACGGTATCAATGGGGTCTGAAATACAAGAACTGGACGCAAGGACAATGGAGGAAGGTGTTATTCAGTGACGAGACTCATTTCTTCGTACAGGGTCAAAGAAGTCTGCATGTTCGCAGATCTCCAGGTGAGAAACTTCGAGAATCTAACATTAGTCAGTTCGTAAAACATCCCTTGAATGTTTTGGGGCTTTTTCAGCTACTATGACGTCGGAGGCTTACATATCGTAGGAGGTATGATGCGAGGATCACAGTACATCGAAGTTTTGCAGAGAAGAATCGTTCCAGAATTAAAAAAGAGGTTTCCAGATGGATCTGGCATTTTTCAGCAAAATCCGGCTCCATGCCACACATCGAAACTTGTGAAGAATTTTATGACTACAACGCGAATAAAGGTGCTGGACTGGCCTGGAAACTCTCCGGACTTAAATCCTATTGAAAATCTTTGGGCGATTTCTAAAGAAAGACTTCGGGGAAAAGACTGTACTACGAAAGATAAGCTAATTAAGGCCATAATTGAGGTGTGGTACCACGATCCAAAAATTAGTAAAGATTGCAGTCAACTCGTGGACTCGATGCCAAAGCGGATTAAAGATCTGAAAAATAAAGGCGGTCATATCATGTATTAATTTGTGAGTAATTTTTGGATTCTTAGAAATAAAACGCAAAAAATTGAAAAAATCGTGATTTTCCGTCTTGTTTCAATTAATTTGCACAAAGGTGTATATGGGTGACTTTTCAGGTCAAATAAGCTGTATAGAGAGAACAGCTCCAACAAGGGCAACTTATCTCGATAAACGAGTGTGTGAAACGAACATCTCCAACAAGGGTAACTTACCAGGAGAAATAAGCTGTCTCTGGATGGGAATTCCACCAGTGAGAACAAGGTTCATATCATCCACCGAACACTGAAAAACTTCTATGTAACGCTGTTTCTTTCCAAAAACCATGTAGCGATGGTGGCGCTGCTGTGCTGCTAGATAGGCTGATTGTTCCGAATCCATCTGGATAAAAGCTTCCCCAGATGGCTGCCCCTATAAGTAATAGAGTATTTAATAAAAGTTCGACACACAAGTATTTTTAACCCTGCTACAGTTAATATACACTGACAATTACCACTCTTGATTAAAAAACATCGGTCGTAATTTAAAACACTCAAGCATATAACACCCTCAGTTAAGATACAGAAATATATAACACCTTCTGTTACAATGCGGTATACAAAATACAATTGAAATGTGCCGATATGTAATTTATTTACAATATACTGACTTAAATAACCCCAGTGAAAATAGACAAGAAACCTTTTGTTTCATATAATTCACCACTTTCTTTACCATTCTGTAATATACATGTGAAAATCGCTTGTTTGTTTTTACGTTTTTGAAACAGTCACTTTTAGCCTAACTTTAGTGTAACCTGTAATTACGTATTCATTCAGTATTACGATAAAAATGAACTCCATAATGACAAAATGTAATCAATGCACTTCAAGTCTTACAAACCTTTCTATTCTTTTTGAAGAAAACCCCAAATCTCTATATTCTTAACCCTTAATTTATTTTTCGCATGCCAAGAAAAACCCCAACTTTGTACATCATTAATCTTCATTTTGTCTTTCAAAGGCCTATAAAACCCGACTGTGACCTTTTTAAACCATAAAATACAATTTTAAGGCCTAACGAAAAACCCGCCACTGTCCGCGCTCTTTATCTTCAAATGGTTTTTCATATTAAGGCCAGTAAAAAAAAAATTATCTACAAATTTTAAATAATTTGTCAGATGTCAACAGAATGCTAGGATATGTGTTCATTTTTTTTTTCATTTTCAAATAATTTTTTTAAAAATTAAAATGTTCAACTCCTATTAGTCACGTCTTTTTCAACATGCTTTTAATACTGAAATTTCAGTTTTGGCAAACAGTTAATTTTCCTAGTCAAACAAACATTAACTATCAAATAAAATATTAAAGTAATAATATATTTGTCCAAAGTTACGTTTCAAATAAATTACTGCTATCTAATGGCTTTTTTCTATCTTACACTCTTCACTCATTTCAGACATGCGCCTACTTCTCTATCTTTCCATCGTTTTAAATCCACTCCCATGTTTCAAATCGAAAAAAAAATAATAATAATGAATTTTTCAAAGTTCTACCTGATAAACAGTTTTATGTATAATGTTATTTGATCTGTTAATTAACAAACTCTTAATGGTTTTTAAAATGCGACAACACTTTCTCGGTTATCGTATTTTGATAAATAAACTATGCTACTAAAATTAATACAAAAAAAAACAGTATAAAAATAAATGGAATGTTTTCTCATTACAAAATTATATCAGAAATGTGTTTCCATAAAATAAAATGTTCGTATAAACCGATGTGTGAATGCTTTAAAAAAAAATTGATCGTTATGTTTGTCTGCTGATCAAAATTGCTAAAAAATATATAAAAACTACTAAAAAAATCCTTATAAATTCAAAATCAGTAGCTGTTACAGTCACCTAAGTTAATATTTGGAAATATCTGAGCATATGCGTGTCAGCTTATAACTGGCAAACCGCTGGACAGATTGTCACCAAAGCTGGCATATCTGATATCTGATAATCTGGTACGACACCAGTACAAAATATATTTTATATATTATATAAATAATAATATAATAAATAAATAAAATATATATTATATATATAAAATATATAAGATATATTATAATCTTATAATACGTTCCTGAGTGGAGTAACATACAAGTAGTTCTGCTTTAATTGGTTTTTTCACACAATTTAAATATTAATTAACACAAAATATTGTTGTTAGTAAGAGAAGTAGTGATAAATGTACGTCCGTAAGCTATTTTTGTTGATACGGGTAATTCAGTGAATATTTATATTTTTTTTTTTTTTTTACTTCACGAGAAGCATTTAGTTTAATGGACCCAAAATTCAAGCACTGAACAAATCTGGTTAACGAAATGATGCAATTATTCAGTATTCTAGAATTAAACGGCGGTTTCAAGATGCTGAAGAAAAATTTGTTCCTTAGATCTAACCTTTGTAGCAACATTTTTTATATTTTTTGTAATTAATTACTGTTTTTATTTCTTATTGTATGTTATTATCATTGTAATAGTCTCCAAACGATTTATAATTCTTAAAAACTGATCTTAGTTACCCAGCTTATATAAATCACTAGTTTTTTTTTAAGTTATTTGTTAAAACAAAATAAAACGATGTAGTTTGTTAGTATTATTTCTGCATTCTGACGAAATCACATACTTGAGCATTGTAAACCATGTGAACTCCTTGGAAAACGATGTTTTTGGAGTGGTCTCCTAAGAACTCGAGAATATGTTCCACCTGCGCCTCGTATGGTAATCCCCGAAGTCGTATACAATCTTTTCTGGATCCAGAGGGTAGTAATTGCTGGGGAAGCAAAGGGACTTGGGGAATATTCGCTATCAAAGGTTGCTGCTGTTCATAGGTTCGGGGGTCCATGCTGCGATTTAGTACCTGGTCAACGTAAAGTGTATATAGTGAAATTACTGTCCAATAATATATAGTGCCCATCTGTATTAGTTATATAGTGAAATTACTGTCCAATAATATATAGTGCCCATCTGTATTAGTTATATAGTGAAATTACTATTCAGTGACATCTAGTGCCCATCAGCGTTAGTTATTGCTGTTGTTTAGCAACCATATAAGATTTAAACTACTGCCGTATACAACAGTATTAGTAAACCATGCTCATGAATACGAAGAGAAACAAATAATGTTGTGATGAAATGAGATAAAGTGATAAAGCTTATTTAATAGAGCGTTGTTACGACAGCGAAAAAAAAATATTTATTTCGTAAAGCTAAATCACACTTTCAGCTTTTAATTTAACTTTTAGTTATGCAAGGGAAATCATACATTTGTAGAAGTGAGTTTATAACTTCAAACTCATCGGCTAGGTGGTAGTACTGTCTATGTAGGGATGACTCAGTTTGTTTATCGAAACGGTGTTTTAAATATCTCTTCAAGTTTCACTGTGTCGGTATTTGGGTATTGATGTTGTTAAATACCCAGGAGGGTCAGGTACATTTGACCTCTTCCTCCCTCCCGAACGATTATAACGTCTGTCTTTAAGGGGTTTTTTTATTATTATTATTTTTTTTTTTTGTAAGCTTTGGGCCAGAATAATAGAATGACATCATACTCAGGCCCATTTCAGAGCTCAGTCCATGCATGGACGAACAAGAAGTTTTTGTTTTTTTTTTGTGTTTTTTTTCCTTCATTTCTTTTTTTTTTTTTTGGTATTTTCATATATATATATATTTTGTATTTTTCTCCCTTTTCTATCTCTTCAACAGATTTTGATTTAGTTTGTTTTGAATTTCGCGCAAAGCTACACCGGTGTGAGACTAGAGGGAAAGCAGGTCATCGTCGCCACCCACTACAAACTCTTTTACCAACGAACTGATGGGACTGCCATAACATTATAACACCCCCACAGCTGAAAGAGTTGGCATGTTTGGTGTGACGGGGATTCAAACTCGTGACGCTCGGATTAGGAGTCTAATGCCTTAACCACTTGGCCACGCCAGGCGGCAGTGGGATATCAGAGCGTTACAATACTATAATGTTTCTTTTATAACAATATTTATGCAATAACCGAGTTGAAGGTTCTGGTATTGTCTCTAAACATTACTGTAAAAAGTATGAACTTGTTCTTATTTCTTCTGTTTCTTTTGTATTGCATGATAATACAAAAACTAAAACAATGATGTCAAACAATTTCACTGTTTTAACTGAAGTATCAGATTTTATAAGAATAATTAATAACTGGTAGCATTTTTTTTTTAAATCATAATTCCAGTGTAGACGATGTTATTGTTTCCCTTTGAAGTTAGTTTGTTTTTTTTTACAGAGTGAAACAAGAATTACCAGCTAATAACAGATAAACAAATAATATTATATTTGAATATCACTGTATTTAGAACTTGGTTATAAATACAACCTTTCTGTGTCTATTGAAACACTGCATTAAAAAACACGCAAACTTTTCAAAGAGGAAATAAATGTCTGGATGGCTGACATCAATCCTTGAAAAACAATGTAAACACGATAGAAAAGATGGCGTTTGCATCACTAATACATAATATTACAAGCAAGAATCAACATATAGCAATATGTATAACCATTCAACCACAGTTAGGTTTAATTTATCCTATTTCTATCTTTTAACACACTACAACACTGCTTGTCTGTGTTATAACATATGGGGTGATGCACATGCCATCCCTAATATCTTGTTTACATTGTTTATCAAGGATTTATATTAGTCATACCTACATTTACTCCTTTTTTGATAAGTTTTTCCTTACTTGCGTCTATAACTTCTGCAATATGTTCATGAAAGTATCCAAGTTGTGCCAATACGAAAATTAAAATTGAAAGTCATGTTTAATTGGATAATTTTTTTTTAAATAATACCGCAATGTAAACATGATTTTTAAGACCGAATTACAATGCTTTTGTTTCAAAACATTCTTAAGTTTACAAATTATCTATTCTATCATCGACATGCGCACTATAAAATGTGACGTCACCTGTTGAACCTCAGCTGTTGTACTACGAAACAATTCAATGTAGCGAGAGCCAATTAGCTCTCTATGTTTCTGAAGAGCACGTGCTGCCATATCCTCAGACTCAAACAGCACGAATGCATCTCCAGTCGCCCGTCCATCGGCTTTTCTCACAAACAAGACACCCTCTTCACCGTCAAGGATTTGGCAGGGGTTGTCTCCACTACCGAAGAACTCCAACTACAAGAAAAGGCTTAAGTTTAAGAGAACTAACTGCTTCGTTAAAAAAAAAAAAACGTTTATTACGCTTTCAAAAAAAGTTTAATTTTAAATTATATAAATATATAACACAATAACAGCAAAATATCACATTTTAAATCACATGATAAAAGTATAAGTCTAAAGTTAAATGAATACATACAAAGTGTTATATGATGTTTTAAGACTTGTCAACTGAAAGAAGTTGCATCACAAGCGGTCGTCACAGTTGTTTTAGAGAATGCAGGCTAAATACGATATGTATCAATACCAACGAAATGAAATTCAAATAAACCTCAGGAACAAAAACCTTTCTTTGGTACTAGTGACATTGAACTCTATCATTATACTGTTTAAAAACAGTCATACGTAAACACCGTCAACAAAACACTTCTATAATACAATTGTCCATACTTTAGTACAGGTTTCTGAACTTGATTACAAGTTCTAAAAGAACCGGATGTGACCAACCTTGATGATCCTGTTCTTAGAAGACAGACAAGTTTGAACATTTCACTTATGGCTTGTCAATTTTTCAGACATGACCGACTTGCACAAAGAATCGTTAAGTTGGTTTTAATTACTTCTTGTTGTTGTTGTTTTTACCATACTGATTCTGTATAGAGTTGAAAAATTCGAAAACTCTATTTTCCCTTTTTAGGGTGTTAATGGAACTTCCTTAATGACGCGGTTGATGTGGCATCCTGGGATTTCTTAATGGATTTGGTGGTGTATATAATGGTAAGCTAGTTGTTGCAAAGAAATAAATTATTTTTTTCGTTTCGTGGATAATTTGTCTTTACATTTTGTCCTCTTTTAGTTAAGGTATGACCAGTAAATTTGCCGCTTAGGCAATTTACTATTACAGATGTCAAGAACCTGTCACGTGCCAATAATTAGGTGTGTTAAGCTATAAAATTAGATACTGTTCGTTCATTTTTAACAACGTTGTGCCAGTCTTCCTTTCATGATTAAGTTATACGTTTTCAAACTGTCAATATAATATTTGTCAAATCTCTAGTTATTTTATTAATTAACCCGTCGATTAATATTTCCATTGGGAACACTACATCAAATTCTAAATATTAAAATGGGTGATAAATTAGATTATGGTTAAATCCTTCATAAACATGGTACATAGGCTCTGGTGCTAAACTCCGGCTTAATTGGAACCAGCGGATGAGAATGATGACATATTCTCTGTGGAAGGGATGCCAGTTCATCACAGGTCAACCCCACCATACAGCTGGCTAGGCTGAAACAATAGAGGTGAAGTGCGTTGCTCAAGGACACAAAAGAATAACGCAAGCCAGCCTCGAGCTCACGACCAACCGATTACGAACCCAAGCGTGGAGCAAATGCGCCATGCTGCCCTCCAAAATAAAATTACAATTGTTTGAATTTTTTTTTACTTACCACTTGCTTAGCTGTACAATCATAAGGAAGACCTCTCATTCTCACAATGACTTGTCCACCGCGTGAAAGGAATGTTTGAGCCTCATTATTACTTCCTGAAAAATAGTTCTATTTTATTAAAGAGTGGTGGTAAAGTTTTTATTGTTACAAAATAGCGGTAAAATTATAATTGTTACAGGGTAGCTGTAAAGTTTCGATTGTTACATAGTAGCAGTAAAGTTATGGCTGTTGAAAAGTGTTTGGTATCAATGTAACTAATTATAGTAGCAAAGTTAAAATAACAACGTATTGTAAAAGTTTAACGTTCGAACCCTGTTTTAGTAAGCATGTGTGGTTTGTTGTATGACATACGACCGCAGTTTTCTTCACTTTAATTTAACTATAAATATAAAACGTAATTACTACGACACATTACTACGAGTAATTCCATAACTTAGGGCTGGGGTTAGTGTATCTGAACTGAGAATCCGAGAATTCAAAGTTCACAACTCATTTCCGCAAAAACGCACTCCGCAATTTGGAGCTGTGAATGCGTTTTAAGGGAAACAGTCAAATCTCACTATTCAATCAGACGAGAGTAGCAGCCCAAGAGCTGACAATGACTATTATTGTCTATCTGCTTTCTCTTTAGTCTATCAGTTAAAGACTGGGGAGAGGAGGCTATGCGCAACCAGCTCTTGTATAACTTTGCGCAAAACTTCCGAAATGAACAAGTCATAATTTAGTTTCTTGTTGCTCTCCTGCAAGAACATAAAAATTTCAATAAAGTAATTTCTCAGAGTTCTCTAAAACGATAAACCAAAGACTGTTTAGTCTGTCCTTCTGATGCTACAGTTGTTTCTAAATTCGCTTCATTGAATAAAAATATTATCAATTTGCTACTACTGATACCATCTATTTCACCAAAGCATCAAAGTACAAGTACTATGTATAGCAGATAGTACTGTGGGTTAAAATAGCTTTTTTGAAGTGGAAAAGATAATGAATAAGATTTAGACTTTAAACACTCTCCCTACAACCTTTGAAACACTAGACACAGCAAACTGCACGGCCATTTTCACTGTTTGTACCCATGTTACCGAAATTAACACCGCTCCCTATATAATAGTCGTCTCTAAATTTTGTTGTTTTTTTAATACTAAGTAAACACAGCGTTTATTTTATCATATTCACAAAACTAGTTTCATAATAATTTGTTGAAGCTGTAATATTGGACACACAAGATATTTAAATCGTTTAATTCTGGGGAATACATTTAATATTAATATTTTTAAAAAGTGTAAATTTCACTCGACAGTGCTACTTAGTGTCGATAAAATACAAATTTATTTTAAATAGAATCACGTCGTTATGTGGTTCGGTAGAGTGTTTTCTTAACGGAATACACTACACAGGCTCAATAAAACAAACATAATTGTTTCTAATTATTATTTACTAATCTGAGAAGAAGGTAAAAAGACGGTTAAACGTTTCTTTGTTTGTAATATAAAAATCTTTAGACATTTTCTCATTTATTTATAATGCTTTATGCATAACGTACAAAGTAGTTTTATCAATGGGAATTTTTAATTTGTGGAACAAAGAGTTAGTCTGCGAGTTACAGAAGAAAAGTAGTTAGGCCTTACCTCCTGCAATATTAACGAAGTCTTCTCCCGATGCTCTATAGACTTCAATGTATCTTTGCCCAATATGATGTTTATGTCTCTTTAAGGCCATGTCTCTGTGCTCTTGATTGACGAATCTCACAAGAGCTTCCCCATTCCTTCGTCCTTGGGGACTCAAACAAAGAGCTACTCCTCCTCTGTGGGGAACAGTAACAAACACCGATTTCATCATGTTGCTTATTCAAGAAACTCAATATACCATAGAGACGCTCAGTCGTTATATGAAAGGTTCAGAACTTACGGCCTAATTAATAAATCAAGTCAGACCACGTTTTCTTGTTGCCGAAATCGAAGCTTATCCCTTCAATCGTAAAGAAAAAATTACCGCCTAATCTGAAAGTAGTTAAGCCTAAGTTGTTTGAGACTGACTTCGATAACGAATTACTGTTCAAGTTTGCAATAAAACACTATCATAATTTCAAATGTATTTATTTAACAATTATTTTCGATTAATTGGATAACTTAAAAACGTCACTTATCACCATGAAATAGCTCCTGAGAGGAAAATATCCTAGATAAAAAAAAAATCAGTGAGAATTCTCAAATCAGTTAGACTTGTGCTAGTTACAAGGAAATGGTCTGTGTCATACTTCTCTTCATACGACACCTAACTTAGAACAACGAAAAAATAAAAACAGAATCTCAATTGAATCAAACTCAAAACTTTTATAATGAGCACAATTCTAGCACAACGGAATCACAACAAATAAATTAAAAAAAAAGAAATAATTTTTCTCTAATTTCAGAAACTCAGAAACATACGAATTCCCACAACAAAACAGAACTTACAAACAGAGAATCTCACTACATGCCACCTCCTTTTATATCAAAATCAATGTGACTGAGTGTTGTATTAAAGAAAACAGCTCTGTTGTCAGTGAATACAAAACCCCGTGATAAGAATGGACAGTGTTGATAATATTACTTAACATTAATGTATTGTGCTTTTCTCGCGTAAGAATTCGCTGTTACGTAAGCCAACCAAATGTTCACATCACGGACAGAGAATTGTGTTTGAAGACTTGATATATTCCAACTTTAACGTATGGTGACGTGTCACTCTAAAACTAACTTTATTCAAAGACCATTAAGATTTTCTTAAATCTTTGCAAACTTTTTAAAGTTTATTCTCTGTAAAAATACTTTAACATGTTGTTATTTAATTTCCCTGTTTATTTAAATCAAACTCGTGAATTCTTTTGTGTAGCTAAAATTTTGGAGTATATTAATTCACGAGCAAACTGCAAAACAACAGTTGGACACAACGAAAACTCAAGAAAAAACAGTAATAGAGCTTCAAATTAAAGGTGTCCCACATTTTTGCTGACCATATTATACTTATAAAATTGTAATATACAAATAATATATATTTAGAGAAGCAATGCATGTATCTAACAAGAAGAGTTGAGTAAACTTCCGTTTACTGTGAAATTGAAGAATTGCTGATATAATACCTTTAGAAGCCAAGTGGCGGTTACAACTTTCAGCCCATCGCTTGGGAAACGTTGGCTTGAATCACTAATTGTCAAGGCGTTTTATTAAATTCAATACTCAGGTTTTAGGAACTGTTGTGGATAATAAATCAAACAATGTCTTATAAGTTTTTATATTTTACCATATTTAAGAATACTGCGGAAAAATCAACCTGTTGTTAAAGATTTCCTGAAATATTCGCGAAATGACAAACACATTTTTGTTTGAAAAATATATTCGCGAAAGAAATTCATGCAATAACTTAGAAGTTTGGAAAATTATTTTTAATAAGAAATATATTTGTCAAAAACATTTTAAACCACAACACTTCATTGCTGGTACTAGTGAACCCCATAACTTATAACTTCATACAATTTCTAAACTGTTGAAAATTATGTCCGTCTATAGAAGGAAATGGAAAAAACACAGCATTATATAAATATCCAATGAGAAAGCTTTATTTTATTACATTTGCGGAAATGGCAGATAAATAAGAAAGAGACGTAGAAAGAATATTTCAAACGGCTACTAAATTATTTTTTTTATTTTCATTCCAATTAGGGAAAACTCAATGACGGTGTAAGAATTTGTTTGGTTAAGGTTGGAAGTGAGCTATGTGATATCATGTTGTTTGTAGCCACGGCTTAGATACATGACTTGTATGGACAGCTGGGTTTGATTTGAGAACAAATCTTTATTTAACCTTTAAATACAAGAGAAAGAAAATTAATACTGGTTTAAAAACTTTATCATTAGAATTGTTTACTTTGAAATACAAAGAAAACAGTGGTAATCCACCTGAATAAAAAGAGAGGATAATATGTAAAAAATCGAATATATCAATCTGCAGATCTGTGTTACAACAATTAGCTGAAGGTACCCCTCAAGGAAGTAAAACTATATAAAGACAATGTTGATTTTGGTTTCGTTTGTTTTGAATTTTCGCGCAATTCTACATGGAGACTATCTGCGCTAGCTGTCCCTAATTTTGCAGTGTAAGACTAGAGGGAAGGCAGCTAGTCATCACTGCCAACTCTTGGACTACTCTTTTACCAACGAATAGTGAAATTGAATGTCACATTATAACACCCCCACGGCTGAAAGAACGAGCATGTTTGGTGTGACGGGACAATGTTGGTGCATCTCTTTCTTCTGTCTTTTTGTTATTAACTCCCTAATGATCTCATTAGACGCTAATTGCATATCTTGTTTTGTGTAGAGTAAGAATTAAACCATTTAAATTAGTAAGTACTCGATGTTGTTGCTTTTTGTTTCTTTGTTTGTTTTACATTAAAAGTCAAAAGTGCATAGTGACGGTTCATTAGTCCGAGGTCGCATTACTCCGAAGGTCTGATCGTTCGGAGATGCAAGTGTTCGTTGTTTTTAACATTTAAAATATAAAATTGATTGTTTAGTTAAATTTGTGAAATGTTATTAGAAAAATACCCCTGGATATGATTTAAAAGGCTGCAATTTCACTTGAATGGATGGATGAGATTTATCCATCATCATTTCTCTTATGTTATTTTATTGTAAGCACAGATAGTGTTAGCGGAAGAGACCACATCAAGATTTGATTTGGAAATGTAACTCTTCGGAGAAAATGAACATTGAAGATTCTTATTTGTAGTGATGTGATAAGGAACCCTTATGTCTGCGGACTTACAACTCTTAAAACAGGGCTTCAATACCGGTGGTGGGCAAAACACAGATAGCCCATTGTGTAGCTTTGCGATTAATTGTGGCAAAGAGTGTTGTAACCCTGTCTCATTAAACATGTTCAAATCTTCTAGTCAGTAAAATTATCCTGGCATCGAGGCAATGCAGTGAGCTACACATTACATTATCGATTCAAATATTTCTCTTGTTTCTATTTAAAACAAACCTTCAGAAGCAACCGGTCCCTCGAAGCCCCTGCCAAGATGTACCCTTTAAACTTTTAACTTCAGATTGCATTCATCTATTATGGATTTCGAAATTTTTTTTATTCATTCAATCTTGACTTATATTACACCCCCTTAGTGGCACAGCAGTAAATACCGAGTTTCGATACTCGTGGTGGACAGGGCGCAGATAGCCCAATTAGTAACTTCGTGCTTAACTTCAAATAATATTTATAATGTGAAAGCCAAAACTCTGCGACTATCGGGCCTTCAGAGTACTGGGCGATCACCGATCAATAAACAAAATGAATATATGCCTTGTTTCAGAGTCTTTATTCCCCATTTCTAGCGAAGTTCCTTACAGAAGATCATCCGTGTACACCAAGTTACCACTGATATACTTATGGTAATCGAACTAGCCAACTCTGAGTAATGCAAAACAAAAGTGGATAAACCAGTGGAAATGTGCTCCATTGGCTTGACGTATTCTGCCGCTCTCTGCAAATACTAACTGTGCCCCCCTCTTCTTGCACATCAACGAATTTTAGGAGAATTATCTGTATACTTATCAGAATTATCAGCATTGTTGTGCTCTAACTGTACATCTGTTCTACCTGACGAAGAATTGTGTACTCGGCCATGGAGCAGCGAGGGACCAGTTTCAATTTTGTTTTTTTTTACATTCATTTTTGTCGCTCCAAAGAACCTTTGCTGCCCTGTGCAAATCCACGTGCTGCACCCCTGGTTTCGTCGCGTCTGGTTTTATTTCAGAGTCTTTTTATCTCCTTCTCAATAAAAAGAAACAAATCCTAATACAACAAAAAACCCGTGTACATCGTCAGACAGTTTCCAATTACCATATCAACAATTACGGTAAACCAGTCAACTAACTCTGAATACTAACTCACTTATTGGAACATTTTTACGGTAAGCTGATCTCCATGCAAGAATTAGCGTACTAAATCTCTCAATCCTCAATATTTAGGCATATTTCACTCTACAATATTTCTCAAATATGTTTGTTGTTGTTTTATAGGTTGTATTTTCAGTTTTATTTTTTGTACACTTTTGTATTATTATTTCTGTTCAATACTTAAAAACGTACCTTCATTGCTTGTAATTGCAGTTACATTGAGAATATATAGATATTAATAACAAAGTGTTCCCTCCAGTGACACATCGGTATGTCTGCAGACTTTCAACGCTAGAAACTGGGTTTCGATACGCATGGTGAGTAGAGCACAGCTAGCATATGTATATTTATGCTTAACTTCAAACAAATATAATAATAAAAGTATTATTTAAGAAAATTATTATCAATGTTAACACCCTTTAGAGCATTCGTTTTTGGTTGGGTTTTTTTCAGTAATATGACGTTGTTTTTAAAGGAAATATTTATAAAATCTGTTATTTTATCCTGTGAACAACCTTAAAATATTTAGTTTTAGTTTTTAAAACACAACAAAAGGTGCCTTTGGATAATTTATGTAGAGTAACATGTCCTTTCGTCTGTTTTGTTAAATTAACTATTATAAAGTTTGAATTCAATACTTTTTTAAGTGCGAATTTATCACATTATAAACAAATTATAAAAAATATGTGTTTGTAGTTTCCTGATATTATGTCTTTTTCTGTTCCTATACATCAACATAACTCTGGATAAACCGTGAAGATTTGAACTAAGTAAAATAACGTAATGGAATTTTCAAACAATCTACCGATGTCTCCAGTTATCCATTTAACCACTACAGAACAATAAACTCAGTAAAGAATGATTACTGAAGCTACAAAACCGATTACAGTTGATGAAAAATATTATAATTATATTATCTACTTTTTTTTTTCTAGGCATTAAGTTTTATCACTTACTTGACTATGTTCAAGCCTCTAAAAAATCGAGCTATGTCCTGATCAGACGACTGCCATGGCAACCCACGTGCTCTTACTACTGTATTGTTATCGACTACTTCATTCTTGCTGCTGTAAATACATTTGGGAAGGAATTTATTCAACGGGACAAAAAAAAAGGAGAAAGATATTATTTGGAATAAACTGGTAAGGAAATACATAACGTAGAATAGAATACATACATTCGTGTCTCGTGTCATTATAGCTATATTGACTGTTTTGGTATATAAAAAGAGAAAAAACAGATTTAATGACACTCGACTGATTTGTCAGAAAAATGCATTCTTTCCTTTCAAAGTTTATATACTTTTGTAAACTAAAGTGAAAATCTCACAACCGGTCTTCAATTGTACTATCGATTTGTTGTAATCTATTAATAAAATATGTTCAAATAATTAGTACACATTTCAGGAATATAGAACAATGTTACCTAAAATAACTAAACATTTTACTTTCATAGGTACTTCACTGCCTTCTAATTTTGGAATTCTATGACCCACACATCCCACAATAAAACAAATAGTGATTTGCGTATTATAACTGCTATTCTTGTCATCGTATTTAAAACAACTAGGATAAACGATACAAATTCATTAACTGGGTAATTATAATAATAATTGTTAATACACGATACAAGTCATTAACTGGGTAATTATAATCATAATTGTTAATTAATTCGCGCATGTTTCATCAACATATCATATCATTTTAATAAACGTAATTATTATATAAAATATTACGAGGCGTACCTACTGGTTTTTGTTTGTTTTAATACATATTAACTTTTTAAAAGGGTAGAGAGAATTCACTTACGACGGTTAATCGTGTTCTGCTGGGTCTGATACACCGTGTTGTATGTTCGTGAGAAAAAAGAAAAAGACGAAACTATAGCTTGGTGTATTCTTGAACAGTTAAAAATTATTCTTATTATTACAACAACAGGTTCAACCGAGTCTCTAAATTTACTTTTACACAATCCTGACCTTGACGGAGGACAAGAACCTGCACGTGCGCAACAAAAACTAACAGGTGAACGTTCAGATAAACGTCCTGACGAGAAAGAAGGCCACTTGATCTAACTGAAGTAAAACCTGGCCCATACTGCTAGATATGTTACCAAATATGAAAGTTGAAAAACCTTTTAAACCAAGAAATGACAGTAATTTGTCAAAATATGCTTAACTAGACTCGTTACCTCTTTCTTAAACATTTAATTAAAAGAACTTTAATGGTTAATATCCTAAAACTTTTAGTAATAATTAAAGACTGTCGTGCCCCTCAGTGGCTCAGCGGTATGTCTGTGGACTTATAACGCTAAAATCCGGGTTTTAATACCCGTGGTGGTTAGAGCACAGATAGCCCATTGTGTAGCTTTGTGCTTAATTCAAGAAACAACAAAGACTATCGTGCCTCTTGAAATATATAAAAGCTATAAAAGAATATTTTCTATTAATTTTCACAGCGACATCTTGATCAATGATAAACAAATATAAAGTTGTTGAAATAGTAAACTGTCGGTTTATTACTATATCTGACATTTTACTTTAAAACAGTATGAGAAGATATCAGCTATCGTTTACACACAAGACACTGCGTGTGTCATATAATAATGTTCCTGTTTATTTGACAAGCACAGCATTTCTTGCATGAAGAATTAGATTGAACTAACTGGTAGTGACCAATATTGTTAATTCTGACTCTTGGATTTTGCGCAAAACTGTTTTAGGGCAATCGGCGCCAGCCGTCCCTAATTTCGGAGTTATAATTAAAAAAAAAAAAAAGAGGCAGCTAGTTAATACCGTCCACCATAAACTCCTGGCATATGCTATTCGAAAAATGGAATTAATTGTTACTCTTGTAACACACCCAACCCACCTACCCCCACTGCTATGTCATACTGAAAAAAAAAAAAGGTACATAAAGGATTATTAACAGTTTATCCATCTTTCAAACCTTTAGCAGCTAGGTCACCAATTTGTAAACCTAAAGTTCCACTACCAAGTTAAACCTGTAGATACCTGTAGAACTATTTATGGCATTAAAATTTCATGGGTTTTAGCTTTTGTTTGTTTTGTTTTTGAATTTCGCACAAAGCTACTCGAGGGCTATCTATCACAACTACGTATGTATCGTTGTGTTTATTCCTCGTAAGGGAAAGTATTTCTGTGCACAAAATTCACCAAACCGTTTACCTTGGTTTGAATTTCGCGAAAAGCTACACGAGGGCTATCTGCGCTAGCCGTCCCTAATGTAGCAGTGTAAAACTAAAGGGAAGGCAGCTATTCATCACCACCCACCGCCAACTTTTATCAACGAATAATAGGATTGACCGTAACGTTATAACGCCCCTACGGCTGAAAGGGTGAGCATGTTTGGTGGGAAGGGGATTCAAACCCGCGACCCTCAGATTACGAGTCGCGTGCCTTAACTACCTGGCCATGTTGGGCTTAAGACGTTTACTTTTAATGTAAATTATAAAATGGTAACTGTGAATCTGTTAACCTATACAAATCACAATATTTAGTTTAATAATTTCTGTATTCTATTTTCTGTTAATTGTGGCTCAGTGGCAGGTCTGCGTGGTTACAACACCGAAAATTTGGTTTCGATACCCGTGGTGGGGAAAGTACAGATAGCTCATTGTGTAGCTCTGAGCTTTACAATGAGTCAAGCAAATAATTCTATCCACACAAACGCTTAGTTTTAATGAACTGATTTTACTCACCATATGCCTGGTTCCAATCTTTCGTTAATCTTATCCGGATTTTCAAATTTATAGCCTGGAAATACAAAGAAAGTTATAAATATTTGCATCAAGTCAAGTTTTCTGTGAGCAGGTTTGTTTGTTTTTAAACAAACAGTTAATGTACTGTAGTGGCGATCTCAGTTTGGTCTGTTTTGAATTGCGCGCAAAGCTACACGAGGGCTATCTGCGCTAGCCGCCCCTAATATTGCAGTTTAAGGCCAGAGGGCTTGTTTGTTTGTTTGTTTTTGAATTTCGCACAAAGCTACTCGAGGGCTATCTGTGCTAGCCGTCCCTAATTTAGCAGTGTAAGACTAGAGGGAAGCCAGCTAGTCATCACCACCCACCGCCAACTCTTGGGCTACTCTTTTACCAACGAATAATGGAATTGATCGCAACATTATGACGCCCCCATGGCTGAAAGGGCGAGCATGTTTGATGTGATGGGGATTCGAACCCGCGAACCTCAATTTACGAGTCGATTACTTTAATCACCTGGCCATGCCGGGCCTTCAGACATGCTTTCATTTTTAAACTACTGAGTAAAGGGAAAGCAGCAAGTCAAGCAACGCCCAAATAACAGGTTTGACTGTAACTTTTATAACAAGACTACAGCTGTAAATGACAAGCGTGCGTAATAGCATCACCTCAAACTTCAGACTTTATGACACGCAGCCCAACAAACTGACCACCAGGCTAAACCCAACCGGTTTTATCGATCAAAATTAATAAATTCTTGAAAAATTAAACTGTTTTACGTAATACAAACTACAGTTATACTAGACAGCGATGTTAAAACACTTTGTACGTAAAACAACAATATTCGAACTGATAACTTCGTCAATTTTACTTCTTTAGACAAACTCCAGGATGAGCTGATAAGAGAGTGCACTATAAAGACGATTTTGTGTCATGGGGAAGAACATTGTATCAGTAATTTGAAACTTGATAATAAATGTTACAACACTCGGTGCAACAGACAAAAAACAACGGAGATGAAATCACTCGTTACTTATGAAACACACAGACAAGTAAGGGGGGATGAAATCACTCGTTACCTATTTAAAACTCAGACAAAAAATGGGAAGAAACCGCTCGTTACCTATATAACACACAGACAAAAACAAGGATGCAACCGCTCGTTACCTATGTAACACACAGACAAAAACAAGGATAAAACCACTCGTTACCTATGTAACACACAAACAAAAAAGGGATAAAACCACTCGTTACCTATATAACACACAGACTAAAAATGAGAATGAAATCACTCGTTACCTATGCAAGACACAGACAAGAATGGGGGATGAAATCACTTATTACCTATGTAACACACAGACAAAAACAAGGATAAAACCACTCGTTACCTATGTAACACACAAACAAAAAAGGGATAAAACCACTCGTTACCTATATAACACACAGACTAAAAATGAGAATGAAATCACTCGTTACCTATGCAAGACACAGACAAGAATGGGGGATGAAATCACTTATTACCTATGTGACACACAGACAAAAAATTGGGATGAAACCACTCGTTACTTATGTAACACACAGACAAAAAATGGAAAGAAACCTTTCGTTCCCTATGTAACACACAGACAAAAATGGGATGAAACCACTCGTTACTTATGTAACACACAGACAAGAAAGGGGGATGAAATCACTCGTTACCTATGTAACACACAAACAAAAAAAGGGATGAAATCACTCGTTACACATGTAACACACAGACAAAAAGGGGATGAAATCACTCGTTACATATGTAACACACAGACAAAAAAAGGATGAAATCACTCGTTACATATGTAACACACAGACAAAAAGGGGATGAAATCACTCGTTACCTATGTAACACACTGACAAGAAAGGGGGATGAAACCACTCGTTACTTATGTAACACACAAACAAAAATTGGGAAGAAACCGCTCGTTACCTATATAACACACACACAAAAAATGGGATGAAATCACTCGCTACCGATGTAACAAACAGACAATAAAGGGGGATGAAATCACTCGTTACCTATGTAATACACAGACTAAAAATGAGGATGAAATAACTCGTTTTCTATGTAACACACACACAAGAAAGGGGGATAAAATAACTCATTACCTTTGTAACACACAGACAAGAAAGGGGGATGAAATCACTCGTTACCTATGCAAGACACAGACAAGAATGAGGGATGAAATCACTCATTACCTATCTAACACACAGACAAGAAAGGAGGATGAAATCACTCGTTACCTATGAAACACACAGACAAAAAAGGGGATGAAACCACTCGTTACCTATGTAACACACAGACAAAAAAGGGGATGAAATCACTCGTTACCTATGTAACAAACAGACAAGAAAGGGGGATAAATAACTCGTTACCTATGTAACACAAGACAGGAAAGGGGGATGAAATAACTCGTTACCTATGTAACACAAGACAAAAAAGGGGGATGAAATAACTCGTTACCTATGAAACACAAGACAAGAAAGGGGGATGAAATCAATCGTGACATATGTAACACACAGACAAAAAGGGGATGAAATAACTCGTTACTTATGTAACACACAGACAAAAAATGGGAAGAAACCTTTCGTTACCTGTATAACACACAGACAAAAACAACGATGAAACCGCTCGTTACCTGTGTAAAATACAGACAAAAAATGGGAAGAAACCTTTCGTTACCTATGTAACACACAGATAAAAAATGGGATGAAATCACTCGTTACCTATGTAACAAACAGACAATAAAGGGGGATGAAATCACTCGTTACCTATTTGACACACAGACAAGAGTGGGGGATGAAAACACTCGTTACCTTTGTAACACACAGACAAAAAATGGGATTAAACCACTCTTTTTCTATGTAACACACAGACAAGAAAGGGGGTGAAATCACTCCTTACCTATGTAACACACAGACAAAAAAGGGGATGAAATCACTCGTTACCTATGTAACACACAGACAAAAAATGGGAAGAAACCTTTTGTTACCTATATAACACACAGACAAAAACAAGGATGAAACCGCTCTTTACCTATGTAACACACAGACAAGAAAGGGGGATGAAATAACTTGTTACCTATGTAACACACAGAAAAGAAAGGGGGATGAAATCACTCGTTACCTACGTAACACACTGACAAGAAAGGGGGATGAAACCACTCGTTACATATGTAACACACAGACAAAAAAGGGGAATGAAACAACTCGTTACTTATGTAACAAAGAAACAAAAAATGGGAAGAAACCGCTCGTTACCTATATAACACACAGACAAAAAAATGGGATCAAATCACTCGTTACCTATATAACACACAGACAAAAAATGGGATGAAATCACTCGTTACCTATGTAACAAACAGACAATAAAGGGAAATGAAATCACTCGTTACCTATGTAATACACAGACTAAAAATGAGGATAAAATAACTTGTTTTCTATGTAACACACAGACAAGAAAGGGGGATAAAATAACTCATTACCTTTGTAACACACAGACAAAAAAGGGGGATGAAATCACTCGTTACCTATGCAAGACACAGACAAGAATGAGGGATGAAATCACTCATTACCTATGTAACACACAGACAAAAAAGGAAGATGAAATCACTCGTTACCTATGTAACACACAAACAAAAAAGGGGGATGAAATCACTCGTTACCTATGTAACGCACAGACAAAAGAAGGATGAAATCACTCGTTACCTTTGTAACACACAGACAAGAAAGAAGGATGAAATCACTCGTTACCTATGCAAGACCCAGACAAGAATGGAGGATGAAATCACTTATTACCTATGTAACACACTGACAAAAAATTGGGATGAAACCACTCGTTACTTATCTAACACACAGACAAAAAATGGGAAGAAACCTTTCGTTACCTATGTAACACAAAGACAAGAAAGGGGGATGAAATCACTCGTTACCTATGTAACACACAGACAAAAAAAGGGGATGAAATCACTCGTTACCGATTTAACACACAGACAAAAATGGGGATGAAACAATTCGTTACTCATGTAACATACAGACAAAAAAGGGGATGAAATCACTCGTTACCTGTGTAACAAACAGACAATAAAGGGGGATGAAATCACTCGTTACCTATGTGACACACAGACAAGAAAGAAGGATGAAATAACTCGTTTTCTATGTAACACACATACAAGAAAGGGGGATAAAATAACTCGTTACCTATGTAACACACAGACAAAAAAGGGGATGAAACCACTCGTTACCTATGTAACACACAGACAAAAAAGGGGATGAAATCACTCGTTACCTATGTAACAAACAGACAATAAAGGGGGATGAAATCACTCATTACCTATGTAACACACAGACAAAAGAGTGGGGATGAAAACACTCGTTACCTTTGTAACACACAGACAAAAAATGGGATGAAACCACTCTTTTTCTATGTAACACACAGACAAGAAAGGGGATGAAATCACTCGTTACCTATGTAACACACAGACAAAAAAAGGGGATGAAATCACTCGTTACCTATGTAACACACAGACAAAGAAAGGGATGAAATCACTCGTTACATATGTAACACACAGACAAAAAAGGGGATGAAATCACTCCTTACCTATGTAACACACAGACTAAAATTGAAGATGAAATAACTCGTAACCTATGTAACACACAGACAAGAAAGGGAGATGAAAAAACTCATTACCTTTGTAACACACAGACAAGAAAGAAGGATGAAATCACTCGTTACCTATGCAAGACACAGACAAGAATGAGGGATGAAATCACTCATTATCTATGTAACACACAGACAAAAAAGGGGATGAAACAACTCGTTACCTATGTAACACACAGACAAAAAAGGGGATGAAACCACTCGCTACCTATGTAACACACAGACAAAAAAGGGGATGAAATCACTCGTTACCTATGTAACAAACAGACAATAAAGGGGGATGAAATCACTCGTTACCTATGTGACACACAGACAAGAGTGGGGGATGAAAACACTCGTTACCTTTGTAACACACAGACAAAAAATGGGATGAAACCACTCTTTTTCTATGTAACACACAGACAAGAATAGGGGTGAAATCACTCCTTACCTATGTAACACACAGACAAAAAATGGGAAGAAACCTTTTGTTACCTATATAACACACAGACAAAAACAAGGATGAAACCGCTCTTTACCTATGTAACACACAGACAAGAAAGGGGGATGAAATAACTCATTACCTATGTAACACACGGACAAGAAAGGGGATGAACACACTCGTTACCTATGTAACACACAGACAAAAAAAGGGATGAAATCACTCGTTACATATGTAACACAAGACAAGAAAGGGGATGAAATCACTCGTTACCTATGTAACACACAGACAAAAAGGGGATGAAACCACTCGTTACATATGTAACACACAGACAAAAAAGGAGAATGAAACCACTCGTTACTTATGTAACACACAAACAAAAAATGGGAAGAAACCGCTCGTTACCTATATAACACACAGACAAAAAATTGGATGAAATCACTCGTTACCTATGTAACAAACAGACAATAAAGGGGGATGAAATCACTCGTTACCTATGCAAGACACAGACAAGAATGAGGGATGAAATCACTCATAACCTATGTAACACACAGACAAGAAAGGAGGATGAAATCACTCGTTACCTATGTAACACACAGACAAAAAAGGGGGATGAAATCACTCGTTCCCTATGTAACACACAGACAAAAAAGGGGATGAAACCAGTCGTTACCTATGTAACACACAGACAAAAAAGGGGATCAAATCACTCGTTACCTATGTAACAAACAGACAATAAAGGGGGATGAAATCACTCGTTACCTATGTGACACACAGACAAAAAATGGGATTAACCACTCTTTTTCTATGTAACACACAGACAAGAAAGGGGGATGAAATCACTCGTTACCTATGTAACACACAGACAAAGAAAGGGATGAAATCACTCGTTACATATGTAACACACAGACAAAGAAAGGGATGAAATCACTCGTTACATATGTAACACACAGACAAAAAAGGGGATGAAATCACTCCTTACCTATGTAACACACAGACTAAAAACGAGGATGAAATAACTCGTTACCTATGTAACACACAGACAAGAAAGGGGGATGAAATAACTCATTACCTTTGTAACACACAGACAAGAAAGAAGGATGAAATCACTCGTTACCTTTGTAACACACAGACAAGAAAGAAGGATGAAATCACTCGTTACCTATGCAAGACACAGACAAGAATGGGGGATGAAATCACTTATTACCTATGTAACACACAGACAGAAAAAGGATGAAATCACTCGTTACATATGTAACACACAGACAAAAAAAGGGATGAAATCACTCCTTACCTATGTAACACACAGACTAAAAATGAGGAAGAAATAACTCGTTACCTATGTAACACAAGACAAGAAAGGGAGATGAAATCACTCGTTACCAATGTAACACACAGACAAAAAATGGGAAGAAACAGCTCGTTACCTATATAACACACGGACAAAAAATGGGATGAAATCACTCGTTACCTATGTAACAAACAGACAATAAAAGGGATGAAATCACTCGTTACCTATGTGACACTCAGACAAGAAAGGGGGTGAAATCACTCGTTACCTATGTAACACAGACAAAAAAGGGGGATGAAATCACTCGTTACCTATATAACACACAGACAAAAACAAGGATGAAACCGCTCGTTACCTTTGTAACACACAGACAAAAAATGGGATGAAATCACTCGTTACCTATGTAACACACAGACAAGAAAGGGGGTGAAATCACTCCTTACCTATGTAACACACAGACAAAAAAGGGGATGAAATCACTCGTTACCTATGTAACACACAGACAAAGAAAGGGATGAAATCACTCGTTACCTATGTAACACACAGACAAGAATGGGGATGAAATCACTTATTACCTATGTAACACACAGACAAAAAAATGGGATGAAACCACTCGTTACTTATGTAACACACAGACAAAAAATGGAAAGAAACCTTTCGTTCCCTATGTAACACACAGACAAAAATGGGATGAAACCACTCGTTACTTATGTAACACACAGACAAGAAAGGGGGATGAAATCACTCGTTACCTATGTAACACACAAACAAAAAAAGGGATGAAATCACTCGTTACACATGTAACACACAGACAAAAAAGGGATGAAATCACTCGTTACCTATGTAACACACAGACAAAAAAAGGATGAAATCACTCGTTACCTATGTAACACACAGACAAAAAAAGGGGATGAAATCACTCGTTACCTATGTAACACACAGACAAGAAAGGGGATGAAACCACTCGTTACCTATGTAACACACAGACAAAAAAATGGGAAGAAACCACTCGTTACCTATGTAACACACACACAAAAAAATGGGATGAAATCACTCGTTACCTATGTAACACACAGACAATAAAGGGGATGAAATCACTCGTTACCTATGTAACACACAGACAAAAAAATGAGGATGAAATAACTCGTTTTCTATGTAACACACAGACAAGAAAGGGGATAAAATAACTCATTACCTTTGTAACACACAGACAAGAAAAGGGGATGAAATCACTCGTTACCTATGTAACACACAGACAAGAATGAGGGATGAAATCACTCATTACCTATGTAACACACAGACAAGAAAGGAGGATGAAATCACTCGTTACCTATGTAACACACAGACAAAAAAAGGGGATGAAACCACTCGTTACCTATGTAACACACAGACAAAAAAAGGGGATGAAATCACTCGTTACCTATGTAACAAACAGACAAGAAAAGGGGATAAATCACTCGTTACCTATGTAACACACAGACAAGAAAGGGGATGAAATAACTCGTTACCTATGTAACACAAGACAAAAAAGGGGATGAAATAACTCGTTACCTATGAAACACAAGACAAGAAAGGGGATGAAATCACTCGTTACCTATGTAACACACAGACAAAAAAGGGGATGAAATAACTCGTTACCTATGTAACACACAGACAAAAATGGGAAGAAACCTTTCGTTACCTGTATAACACACAGACAAAAACAAGGATGAAACCGCTCGTTACCTGTGTAAAATACAGACAAAAAATGGGAAGAAACCTTTCGTTACCTATGTAACACACAGATAAAAAATGGGATGAAATCACTCGTTACCTATGTAACAAACAGACAAAAAGGGGATGAAATCACTCGTTACCTATGTAACACACAGACAAAAAGGGGATGAAAACACTCGTTACCTATGTAACACACAGACAAAAAATGGGATGAAACCACTCTTTTTCTATGTAACACACAGACAAGAAAGGGATGAAATCACTCGTTACCTATGTAACACAGACAAAAAAGGGGGATGAAATCACTCGTTACCTAAGTAACACACAGACAAAAAATGGGAAGAAACCACTTGTTACCTATATAACACACAGACAAAAAAGGATGAAACCACTCGTTACCTATGTAACACACAGACAAGAAAGGGGATGAAATCACTCGTTACCTATGTAACACACAGAAAAGAAAGGGGATGAAATCACTCGTTACCTATGTAACACACAGACAAGAAAGGGGGATGAAACCACTCGTTACATATGTAACACACAGACAAAAAAAGGGATGAAACAACTCGTTACCTATGTAACACACAGACAAAAAAATGGGATGAAACCACTCGTTACCTATGTAACACACAGACAAAAAAATGGGATCAAATCACTCGTTACCTATATAACACACAGACAAAAAATGGGATGAAATCACTCGTTACCTATGTAACAAACAGACAAAAAGGGAAATGAAATCACTCGTTACCTATGTAACACACAGACAAAAATGAGGATGAAATAACTCGTTTTCTATGTAACACACAGACAAGAAAGGGGATAAAATAACTCATTACCTTTGTAACACACAGACAAAAAAAGGGGATGAAATCACTCGTTACCTATGTAACACACAGACAAGAATGAGGGATGAAATCACTCGTTACCTATGTAACACACAGACAAAAAAGGGGATGAAATCACTCGTTACCTATGTAACACACAGACAAAAAAAGGGGATGAAATCACTCGTTACCTATGTAACACACAGACAAAAAGAAGGATGAAATCACTCGTTACCTATGTAACACACAGACAAGAAAAGAAGGATGAAATCACTCGTTACCTATGTAACACACAGACAAGAATGGAGGATGAAATCACTCGTTACCTATGTAACACACAGACAAAAAATTGGGATGAAACCACTCGTTACCTATGTAACACACAGACAAAAATGGGATGAAAAACCTCGTTACCTATGTAACACACAGACAAGAAAGGGGATGAAATCACTCGTTACCTATGTAACACACAGACAAAAAAAGGGGATGAAATCACTCGTTACCGATTTAACACACAGACAAAAATGGGGATGAAACAATTCGTTACTCATGTAACATACAGACAAAAAAGGGGATGAAATCACTCGTTACCTGTGTAACAAACAGACAATAAAAGGGGATGAAATCACTCGTTACCTATGTGACACACAGACAAGAAAGAAGGATGAAATAACTCGTTTTCTATGTAACACACATACAAGAAAGGGGGATAAAATAACTCGTTACCTATGTAACACACAGACAAAAAAGGGGATGAAACCACTCGTTACCTATGTAACACACAGACAAAAAAGGGGATGAAATCACTCGTTACCTATGTAACAAACAGACAAAAAAGGGGATGAAATCACTCGTTACCTATGTAACACACAGACAAGAAAGGGGATGAAAACACTCGTTACCTATGTAACACACAGACAAAAAATGGGATGAAACCACTCTTTTTCTATGTAACACACAGACAAGAAAGGGGGTGAAATCACTCCTTACCTATGTAACACACAGACAAAAAAGGGGATGAAATCACTCGTTACCTATGTAACACACAGACAAAGAAAGGGATGAAATCACTCGTTACATATGTAACACACAGACAAAAAAGGGGATGAAATCACTCCTTACCTATGTAACACACAGACTAAAAATGAGGATGAAATAACTCGTAACCTATGTAACACACAGACAAGAAAGGGAGATGAAAAAACTCATTACATTTGTAACACACAGACAAGAAAGAAGGATGAAATCACTCGTTACCTATGCAAGACACAGACAAGAATGAGGGATGAAATCACTCGTTACCTATGTAACACACAGACAGAAAAAGGGGATGAAATCAACTCGTTACCTATGTAACACACAGACAAAAAAAGGGGATGAAACCACTCGTTACCTATGTAACACACAGACAAAAAAAGGGGATGAAATCACTCGTTACCTATGTAACAAACAGACAAAAAGGGGATGAAATCACTCGTTACCTATGTAACACACAGACAAAAAGGGGATGAAAACACTCGTTACCTATGTAACACACAGACAAAAAAATGGGATGAAACCACTCGTTTTCTATGTAACACACAGACAAGAATAGGGATGAAATCACTCGTTACCTATGTAACACACAGACAAAAAATGGGAAGAAACCACTCGTTACCTATATAACACACAGACAAAAAAAGGATGAAACCACTCGTTACCTATGTAACACACAGACAAGAAAGGGGATGAAATCACTCGTTACCTATGTAACACACAGACAAGAAAGGGGATGAAACACTCGTTACCTATGTAACACACAGACAAAAAAAGGGATGAAATCACTCGTTACCTATGTAACACAAGACAAGAAAGGGGATGAAATCACTCGTTACCTATGTAACACACAGACAAAAAAGGGGATGAAACCACTCGTTACATATGTAACACACAGACAAAAAAGGAGGATGAAACCACTCGTTACCTATGTAACACACAGACAAAAAAATGGGAAGAAACCACTCGTTACCTATGTAACACACAGACAAAAAAATGGATGAAATCACTCGTTACCTATGTAACACACAGACAAAAAAGGGGATGAAATCACTCGTTACCTATGTAACACACAGACAAGAATGAGGGATGAAATCACTCATAACCTATGTAACACACAGACAAGAAAGGAGGATGAAATCACTCGTTACCTATGTAACACACAGACAAAAAAGGGGGATGAAATCACTCGTTCCCTATGTAACACACAGACAAAAAAGGGGATGAAACCAGTCGTTACCTATGTAACACACAGACAAAAAAAGGGGATGAAATCACTCGTTACCTATGTAACACACAGACAAAAAAGGGGATGAAATCACTCGTTACCTATGTAACACACAGACAAAAAAATGGGATGAAACCACTCGTTACCTATGTAACACACAGACAAGAAAGGGGGATGAAATCACTCGTTACCTATGTAACACACAGACAAAGAAAGGGATGAAATCACTCGTTACATATGTAACACACAGACAAAGAAAGGGATGAAATCACTCGTTACATATGTAACACACAGACAAAAAAGGGGATGAAATCACTCCTTACCTATGTAACACACAGACTAAAAAGGGGATGAAATAACTCGTTACCTATGTAACACACAGACAAGAAAGGGGATGAAATAACTCGTTACCTATGTAACACACAGACAAGAAAAGAAGGATGAAATCACTCGTTACCTATGTAACACACAGACAGACAAAAGAAGGATGAAATCACTCGTTACCTATGTAACACACAGACAAGAATGGGGATGAAATCACTCGTTACCTATGTAACACACAGACAAAAAAAAGGATGAAATCACTCGTTACATATGTAACACACAGACAAAAAAAGGGATGAAATCACTCCTTACCTATGTAACACACAGACTAAAAATGAGGAAGAAATAACTCGTTACCTATGTAACACAAGACAAGAAAGGGAGATGAAATCACTCGTTACCAATGTAACACACAGACAAAAAATGGGAAGAAACCGCTCGTTACCTATATAACACACGGACAAAAAATGGGATGAAATCACTCGTTACCTATGTAACAAACAGACAATAAAAAGGGATGAAATCACTCGTTACCTATGTGACACTCAGACAAGAAAGGGGGTGAAATCACTCGTTACCTATGTAACACAGACAAAAAAGGGGGATGAAATCACTCGTTACCTATATAACACACAGACAAAAACAAGGATGAAACCGCTCGTTACCTTTGTAACACACAGACAAAAAATGGGATGAAACCACTCTTTTTCTATGTAACACACAGACAAGAAAGGGGGTGAAATCACTCCTTACCTATGTAACACACAGACAAAAAAGGGGATGAAATCACTCGTTACCTATGTAACACACAGACAAAGAAAGGGATGAAATCACTCGTTACATATGTAACACACAGACAAAAAAAGGGGATGAAATCACTCCTTACCTATGTAACACACAGACTAAAAATGAGGATGAAATAACTCGTAACCTATGTAACACACAGACAAGAAAGGGAGATGAAAAAACTCATTACATTTGTAACACACAGACAAGAAAGAAGGATGAAATCACTCGTTACCTATGCAAGACACAGACAAGAATGAGGGATGAAATCACTCATTATCTATGTAACACACAGACAAAAAAGGGGATGAAACAACTCGTTACCTATGTAACAAACAGACAAAAAAGGGGGATGAAATCACTCGTTACCTATGTAACACACAGACAAAAAAGGGGATGAAACCACTCGTTACCTATGTAACACACAGACAAAAAAGGGGATGAAATCACTCGTTACCTATGTAACAAACAGACAATAAAGGGGGATGAAATCACTCGTTACCTATGTAACACACAGACAAGAAGTGGGGATGAAAACACTCGTTACCTTTGTAACACACAGACAAACAAAAATGGGATGAAACCACTCTTTTCTATGTAACACACAGACAAGAATAGGGGATGAAATCACTCGTTACCTATGTAACACACAGACAAAAAATGGGAAGAAACCCTCGTTACCTATATAACACACAGACAAAAAACAAGGATGAAACCACTCGTTACCTATGTAACACACAGACAAGAAAGGGGGATGAAATAACTCATTACCTATGTAACACACGGAGAAGAAAGGGGATGAACACACTCGTTACCTATGTAACACACAGACAAAAAAAGGGATGAAATCACTCGTTACATATGTAACACAAGACAAGAAAGGGGATGAAATCACTCGTTACCTATGTAAAACACAGACAAAAAATGGGATGAAATCACTTGTTACATATGTAACACACAGACAAAAAAGGGGATGAAATCACTCGTTACCTATGTAACACACAGACAAAAAAGGAGAATGAAACCACTCGTTACTTATGTAACACACAAACAAAAAATGGGAAGAAACCGCTCGTTACCTATATAACACACAGACAAAAAATTGGATGAAATCACTCGTTACCTATGTAACAAACAGACAATAAAGGGGGATGAAATCACTCGTTACCTATGTAACACACAGACAAGAATGGGGATGAAATCACTCATTACCTATGTAACACACAGACAAGAAAAGGAGGATGAAATCACTCGTTACCTATGTAACACACAGACAAAAAAGGGGGATGAAATCACTCGTTCCCTATGTAACACACAGACAAAAAAGGGGATGAAACCAGTCGTTACCTATGTAACACACAGACAAAAAAGGGGATCAAATCACTCGTTACCTATGTAACAAACAGACAATAAAAGGGGATGAAATCACTCGTTACCTATGTGACACACAGACAAAAAAATGGGATGAAACCACTCTTTTACCTATGTAACACACAGACAAGAAAGGGGATGAAATCACTCGTTACCTATGTAACACACAGACAAAAAAAAGGGATGAAATCACTCGTTACCTATGTAACACACAGACAAAGAAAGGGATGAAATCACTCGTTACCTATGTAACACACAGACAAAAAAAGGGGATGAAATCACTCGTTACCTATGTAACACACAGACAAAAAGAGGATGAAATAACTCGTTACCTATGTAACACACAGACAAGAAAGGGGATGAAATAACTCGTTACCTATGTAACACACAGACAAGAAAGAAGGATGAAATCACTCGTTACCTATGTAACACACAGACAAGAAAAGAAGGATGAAATCACTCGTTACCTATGTAACACACAGACAAGAATGGGGATGAAATCACTTATTACCTATGTAACACACAGACAAGAAAAAGGATGAAATCACTCGTTACCTATGTAACACACAGACAAAAAAAGGGATGAAATCACTCGTTACCTATGTAACACACAGACAAAAAAAGGGATGAAACCACTCGTTACCTATGTAACACACAGACAAAAAATGGGATGAAATCACTCGTTACCTATGTAACAAACAGACAAAAAAGGGGATGAAATCACTCGTTACCTATGTAACACACAGACAAGAAAGGGGATGAAATCACTCGTTACCTATGTAACACACAGACAAAAAAATGGAAGAAACCACTCGTTACCTATATAACACACAGACAAAAAAAAGGATGAAACCACTCGTTACCTATGTAACACACAGACAAAAAAGGGATGAAATCACTCGTTACCTATGTAACACACAGACAAGAAAGGGGATGAAATCACTCGTTACCTATGTAACACACAGACAAAAAATGAGGATGAAATAACTCGTTACCTATGTAACACACAGACAAGAAAGGGGGATAAAATAACTCATTACCTATGTAACACACAGACAAAAAAGGGGATGAAACCACTCGTTACCTATATAACACACACAAAAAAGGGGATGAAATCACCCGTTACTTATGTAACAAACACACAATAAAGGGGGATGAAATCACTCGTTACCTATGTAACACACAGACAAAAAAGGGGATGAAAACACTCGTTACCTATGTAACACACAGACAAAAAATGGGATGAAACCACTCTTTTTCTATGTAACACACAGACAAGAAAGGGATGAAATCACTCCTTACCTATCTAACACACAGACTAAAAATGAGGATGAAATAACTCGTTACCTATATAACACACAGTAAAAAACATGGATGAAACAGCTCGTTACCTATGTAACACACAGACTAAAAATGAGGATGAAATAACTCGTTACCTATGTAACACACAGACAAGAAATAGGGATAAAATAACTCATTACCTTTGTAATACACAGACAAGAAAGGGGAATGAAATCACTCGTTACCTATGCAAGACACAGACAAGAATGAGGGATGAAATCACTCATTACCTATGTAACACACAGACAAGAAAGTAGGATGAAATCACTCGTTACCTGTGTAACACACAGACAAAAAAAAGGATGAAATCACTCGTTACCTATGTAACACACAGAAAAAAAAGGGATGAAACCACTCGTTACCTATGTAACACAGACAAAAAAGGGGATGAAATCACTCGTTACCTGTGTAACAAACAGACAATAAAGGGGGATGAAATCACTCGTTACCTATGTGACACAGAGACAAGAAAGGGGGTGAAATCACTCGTTACCTATGTAATACACAGACTAAAAATGAGGATGAAATAACTCGTTTTCTATCTAACACACAGACAAGAAAGGGGGATAAAATAACTCATTACCTTTGTAACACACAGACAAGAAAGGGGGATGAAATCACTCGTTACCTTTGTAACACACAGACAAGAAAGGGGGATGAAATCACTCGTTACCTATGCAAGACACAGACAAGAAAGGAGGATGAAATCACTCGTTACCTATGTAACACAGACAAAAAAGGGGGATGAAATCACTCGTTACCTAAGTAACACACAGACAAAAAAAGGGATGAAATCACTCGTTACATATGTAACACACAGACAAAAAAGAGATTGAAATCACTCCTTACCTATGTAACACACAGACTAAAAATGAGGATGAAATAACTCGTTACCTATGTAACACACAGACAAGAAAGGGGGATGAAATAACTCATTACCTTTGTAACACAGACAAGAAAGAAGGATGAAATCACTCGTTACCTATGCAAGACACAGACAAGAATGGGGGATGAAATCACTTATTACCTATGTAACACACAGACAGAAAAAGGATGAAATCACTCGTTACATATGTAACACACAGACAAAAAAGGGGATGAAATCACTCCTTACCTATCTAACACACAGACTAAAAATGAGGATGAAATAACTCGTTACCTATGTAACACAAGACAAGAAAGGGGGATGAAATCACTCTTTACCTATGTAATACACAGACTAAAAATGAGGATGAAATAACTCGTTTTCTATGTAACACACAGACAAGAAAGGGGGATAAAATAACTCATTACCTTTGTAACACACAGACAAAAATGAGGGATGAAATCACTCGTTACCTATGTAACACACAGACAAAAAAGGGGATGAAATCACTCGTTACCTATGTAACACACAGACAAAAAATTGGAAGAAACCTTTCGTTACCTATATAACACACAGACAAAAACAAGGATGAAACCGCTCTTTACCTATGTAATACACAGACAAAAGAAGGGATGAAATCACTCGTTACCTATGTAACACACAGACAAGAAAGGGGGATGAAATCACTCGTTACCGATGTAACACACAGACTAAAAATGAGGATGAAATAACTCGTTTTCTATGTAACACACAGACAAGAAAGGGGGATAAAATAACTCATTACCTATGTAACACACAGACAAAAAAGGGGATGAAACCACTCGTTACCTATATAACACAGACAAAAAAGGGGATGAAATCACTCGTTACCTATGTAACAAACACACAATAAAGGGGGATGAAATCACTCGTTACCTGTGACACACAGACAAGAAAGGGGGATGAAAACACTCGTTACCTTTGTAACACACAGACAAAAAAAGGGATGAAGCCACTCTTTTTCTATGTAACACACAGACAAGAAAGGGGTGAAATCACTCCTTACCTATGTAACACACAGACTAAAAATGAGGATGAAATAACTCGTTACTTATGTAACACAGACAAAAAATGGGAAGAAACCTTTCGTTACCTATATAACACACAGTAAAAAACATGGATGAAACAGCTCGTTACCTGTGTAACACACAGATAAGAAAGGGGGATGAAAACACTCGTTACCTATGTAACACACAGACAAGAAAGGGGATGAAGACACTCATTACCTATGTAACACACGGACAAGAAAGAGGATGAAATCACTCGTTACCTGTGTAACAAACAGACAATAAAGGGGGATGAAATCACTCGTTACCTTTGTAACACACAGACAAGAAAGGGGGATGAAATCACTCGTTACCTATGCAAGACACAGACAAGAATGAGGGATGAAATCACTCATTACCTATGTAACACACAGACAAGAAAGTAGGGTGAAATCACTCGTTACCTGTGTAACACACAGACAAAAAAGGGATGAAATCACTCGTTACCTATGTAACACACAGACAAAAAAGGGGATGAAACCACTTGTTACCTATGTAACACAGACAAAAAAGGGGATGAAATCACTCGTTACCTGTGTAACAAACAGACAATAAAGGCGGATGAGATCACTCGTTACCTATGTGACACACAGACAAAGAAGGGGATGAAATCACTCGTTACCTATTTAACACACAGACAAAAAATGGGGATGAAACAATTCGTTACTCATGTAACATACAGACAAAAAAGGGGATGAAACCACTCGTTACATATGTAACACACAGACAAAAAAAGAGAATGAAAACACTCGTTACTTATGTAACACACTAACAAAAAATGGGAAGAAACCGCTCGTTACCTATATAACACACAGACAAAAAATGGGATGAAATCACTCGTTACCTATGCAAGACACAGACAAGAATGAAAGATGAAATCACTCATAACCTATGTAACACACAGACAAGAAAGGAGGATGAAATCACTCGTTACCTATGTAACACACAGACAAAAAAGGGGGATGAAATCACTCGTTCCCTATGTAACACACAGACAAAAAAGGGGATGAAACAAGTCGTTACCTATGTAACACACAGACAAAAAAGGGGATAAAATCACTCGTTACCTATGTAACAAACAGACAATAAAGGGGGATGAAATCACTCGTTACCTATGTGACACAAAGACAAAAAATGGGATGAAACCACTTTTTTTCTATGTAACACACAGACAAAAAATGGGAAGAAACCTTTCGTTACCTATATAACACACAGTGAAAAACATGGATGAAACCGCTCGTTACCTATGTAACATACAGAGAAAAAAGGGGATGAAATCACTCGTTACCTATGTAACACACAGACAAGAAAGGGGGATAAATAACTCGTTACCTATGTAACACAAGACAAGAAAGGGGGATGAAATAACTCGTTACCTATGTAACACAAGACAAGAAAAAGGGATGAAATAACTCGTTACCTTTGTAACACAAGACAAGAAAGGGGGATGAAATCACTCGTTACCTATGTAACACACAGACAAAAAAAGGGATGAAATCAATCGTGACATATGTAACACACAGACAAAAAGGGGATGAAATAACTCGTTATTTTTGTAACACACAGACAAAAATGGGAAGAAACCTTTCGTTACCTGTATAACACACAGACAAAAACAACGATGAAACCGCTCGTTACCTTTGTAAAATACAGACAAAAAAGGGGATGAAATCACTCGTTACCTATATAACACACAGACAAGAAAGGGGGATGAAATAACTCGTTACCTATGTAACACAAGACAAGAAAGAGGGATGAAATCACTCGTTACCTATGTAACACAAGACAAGAAAGGGGTATGAAATAACTCGTTACCTTTGTAACACACAGAAAAGAAAGGGGGATTAATTCATTCGTTACCTATGTAACACACAGACAGAAAAAGTATGAAATCACTCGTTACATATGTAACACAGAAAAAAAGGGAATGAAATCACTCCTTACCTATGTAACACACAGACTAAAAATGAGGATGAAATAACTCTTTACCTATGTAACACAAGACAAGAAAGGGAGATGAAATCACTCGTTACCTATGTAACACACAGAAAAAATAGGGATGAAATCACTCGTTACATATGTAACACACAGACAAAAAATGGGAAGAAACCGCTCGTTACCTATATAACACACGGACAAAAAATGGGATGAAATCACTCGTTATTTATGTAACAAACAGACAATAAAGGGGGATGAAATCCCTCGTTACCTATGTGACACTCAGACAAGAAAGGGGGTGAAACCACTCTTTTTCTATGTAACACACAGACAAAAAATGGGATGAAACCACTCTTTTTCTATGTAACACACAGACACAAAATGGGATGAAACCACTCTTTTTCTATGTAACACACAGACAAGAAAGGGGTGAAATCACTCCTTACCTATGTAACACACAGACAAAAATGGGAAGAAACCTTTCGTTACCTATATAACACACCGTAAAAAACATGGATGAAACCGCTCGTTACCTACGTAATACACAGACTAAAAATGAGGATGAAATAACTCGTTTTCTATGTAACCCACAGACAAGAAAGGGGGATAAAATAACTCATTACCTTTGTAACACACAGACAAGAAAGGGGGATGAAATCACTCGTTACCTATGCAAGACACAGACAAGAATGAGGGATGAAATCACTCATTACCTATGTAACACACAGACAAGAAAGTAGGATAAAATCACTCGTTACCTATGTAACACACAGACAAAAAAGGGGGATGAAATCACTCGTTATTTATGTAACAAACAGACAAGAAAGAGGGATGAAACCACTCGTTACTTATGTAACACACAGACAAAAAATGGGAAGAAACCTTTCGTTACCTGTATAACACACAGACAAAAACAAGGATGAAACCGCTCGTTACCTGTGTAAAATACAGACAAAAAAGGGGATGAAATCACTCGTTACTTATGTAACACAAGACAAGAAAGGGGGATGAAATAACTCATTACCTATGTAACACACAGACAAGAAAGGGGGATGAAATCACTCGTTACCTATGTAACACACAGACAAAAAAAGGGATGAAATCACTCGTTACATATGTAACACACAGACAAAAAAGGGGATGAAATCACTTCTTACCTATGTAACACACAGACAAGAAATGAGGATGAAATAACTCGTTACCTATGTAACACACAGACAAGAGAGGGGGATGAAATAACTCTTTACCTTTGTAACACACAGAAAAGAAAGAAGGATGAAATCACTCGTTATTTATACAAGACACAGACAAGAATGGGGGATGAAATCACTTATTACCAATGTAACACACAGACAAAAAATTGGGATGAAACCACTCGTTACTTATGTAACACGCGGACAAAAAATGGGAAGAAATTTTTCGTTACCTATGTAACACACAGACAAGAAAGGGGGATGAAACCACTCGTTAGTTATGTAACACACAGACAAAAAATGGGAAGAAACCTTTCGTTACCTATATAACACACAGACAAAAACAAGGATGAAACCGCTCGTCACCACTTAACATACAGACAAAAAAGGGGATGAAATAACTCGTTACCTATGTAACACAAGACAAGAAAGGGGGATGAAATAGCTCATTACCTATGTAACACACAGACAAGAAAGGGGGATGAAATCACTCGTTACCTATGTAACACACAGACAAAAAAGGGGATGAAATCACTCGTTACATATGTAACACACAGACAAAAAGGGGATGAAATCACTCGTTACCTATGTAACACACAGACAAGAAAGGGGATGAAACCACTCGTTACATATGTAACACACAGACAAAAAAAGGGAATGAAACCACTCGTTACTTATGTAACACACAAACAAAAAATGGGAAGAAACCGCTCGTTACCTATATAACACACGGAAAAAAGGGGATGAAATCACTCGTTACCTATGTAACAAACAGACAATAAAGGGGGTGAAATCACTCGTTACCTATGTAACACACAGACAAGAGAGGGGGATGAAATAACTCATTACCTTTGTAACACACAGACAAGAAAAAAGGATGAAATCACTCGTTACCTATGCAAGACACAGACAAGAATGGGGGATGAAATCACTTATTACCTATGTAACACACAGACAAAAAATTGGGATGAAACCACTCGTTACTTATGTAACACGGAGACAAAAAATGGGAAGAAACCTTTGGTTACCTATGTGACACACAGACAAGAAAGGGGGAATGAAAACATTCGTACCTTTGTAACACACAGACAAAAAATGGGATGAATCCACTCTTTACCTATGTAACACACAGACAAAAAATGGGAAGAAACCTTTCGTTACCTATATAACACACAGACAAAAACAAGGATGAAACCGCTCGTCACCTATGTAACATACAGACAAAAAAGGGGATGAAATAACTCGTTACATATGTAACACACAGACAAAAAAGGAGAATGAAATAACTCGTCACCTATGTAACACACTGACAAGAAAGGGGGATGAAACCACTCGTTACTTATGTAACACACAAACAAAAAATGGGAAGAAACCGCTCGTGACCTATATAACACACAGACAAAAATGGGATGAAACCACTCTTTACCTATGTAACACACAGAATAAAAATGAGGATGAAATAACTCGTTTTCTGTGTAACACACAGACAAAAAAGTAGGATGAAATAACTCATTACCTTTGTAACACACAGACAAGAAAGGGGGATGAAATCACTTATTACCTATGCAAGACACAGACAAGAATGAGGGATGAAATCACTCATTACCTATGTAACACACAGAGAAGAATGGAGGATGAAATCACTCGTTACCTATGTAACACACAGAGAAGAATGGAGGATGAAATCACTCGTTACCTATGTAACACACAGACAAAAAAGGGGATGAAATCACTCGTTATTTATGTAACAAACAGACAATAAAGGGGGATGAAATCACTCGTTACCTAAGTGACAAACAGACAAGAGTGGGGGATGAAAACACTCATTACCTTTGTAACACACAGACAAAAAATGGGATGAAACCACTCGTTACTTATGTAACACACAAACAAAAAATGGGAAGAAACCGTTCGTTACCTATATAACACACAGATAAAAAATGGGATGAAATCACTCGTTACCTATAAACACACAGACAAGAAAGGGGGTGAAATCACTCGTTACCTATGTAACACACAAGACAAGAAAGGGGATGAAATCACTCGTTACCTATGTAACACACAGACAAGAAAGGGGGATGAAATCACTCGTTACCTATGTAACACACAGACAAAAAAGGGGATGAAATCACTCGTTACCTATGTAACACACAGACAAGAAAGGGGGATGAAATCACTCGTTACCTATGTAACACACAGACAAAAAAGGGGATGAAAACACTCGTTACCTATGTAACACACAGACAAAAAATGGGATGAAACCACTCGTTACCTATGTAACACACAGACAAGAAAAGGGGATGAAAACACCAAAAGTTACAGAAAAATGATGAAACCACTCGTTACATGTAACACAAAAATGGGAAGAAACACTCGTTACTTTCGTTACCTATATAACACACAGACAGACAAAAACAAGGATGAAACCACCTCGTTACCTATGTAACACACAGACAATGAAATCACTCGTTAATGTAACACACAGGGGATGAAATCACTCGTTACCTATGTAACACACAGACAAAGAAAAGGGATGAAATCACTCGTTACCTATGTAACACACAGACACAGACAAAAGGGGATGAAATCACTCGTTACCTATGTAACACACAGACAAAAAGGGGATGAAACCACTCGTTACCTATGTAACACACAGACAAAAATGAGGGATGAAATCACTCGTTACCTATGTAACACACAGACTCGTTACCTATGTAACACACAGACAAAAAAAGGGGATGAAATCACTCGTTACCTATGTAACACACAGACAAAAAAGGGATGAAATCACTCGTTACCTATGTAACACACAGACAAAAAGGGGATGAAATCACTCGTTACCTATGTAACACACAGACAAAAAAGGGGATGAAATCACTCGTTACCTATGTAACACACAGACAAGAAAGGGGATGAAATCACTCGTTACCTATGTAACACACAGACAAAAAAGGAGGATGAAATCACTCGTTACCTATGTAACACACAGACAAAAAATGGGATGATGAAATCACTCGTTACCTATGTAACACACAGACAAGAAAGGGGATGAAATCACTCGTTACCTATGTAACACACAGACACAGAAAAAAGGGGATGAAATCACTCGTTACCTATGTAACACACAGACAAGAAAGGGGATGAAATCACTCGTTACCTATGTAACACACAGACAAAAAGGGGATGAAATCACTCGTTACCTATGTAACACACAGACAAGAAAGGGGATGAAATCACTCGTTACCTATGTAACACACAGACAAAAAAGGGATGAAATCACTCGTTACCTATGTAACACACAGACAAGAAAGGGGATGAAATCACTCGTTACCTATGTAACACACAGACAAGAAAGGGGATGAAATCACTCGTTACCTATGTAAACACAGACAAAAAAAGGGGATGAAATCACTCGTTACCTATGTAACACACAGACAAAAAAGGGGATGAAATCACTCGTTACCTATGTAACACACAGACAAAAAAAAAGGGATGAAATCACTCGTTACCTATGTAACACACAGACAAAAAGGGGATGAAATCACTCGTTACCTATGTAACACACAGACAAAAAAGGGATGGACTGTTAAATGTAACACACAGACAAAAAAGGGGATGAAATCACTCGTTACCTATGTAACACACAGACAAAAAAAGGATGAAATCACTCGTTACCTATGTAACACACAGACAAGAAAGGGGATGAAATCACTCGTTACCTATGTAACACACAGACATGTAAAACAGACAAAAAAGGGGATGAAACTCGTTACCTATGTAACACACAGACAAAAAAAGGGATGAAATCACTCGTTACCTATGTAACACACAGACAAGAAAAAGGGATGAAATCACTCGTTACCTAAAAAACACAGACAAGAAAGGGGATGAAATCACTCGTTACCTATGTAACACACAGACAAAAAAGGGGATGAAAACTCGTTACCTAACACACAGTTGAAATCACCTATGTAACACACAGACAAGAAGGGGATGAAATCACTCACCAGACAAAAAAGGGGATGAAATCACTCGTTACCTATGTAACACACACTCGTTACCTATGTAACACAGACAAAAAAGGGGATGAAACCACTCGTTACCTATGTAACACACAGACAAGAAGGGATGAAATCACTCGTTACCTATGTAACACACAGACAAGAAAGGGGATGAAATCACTCGTTACCTATGTAACACACAGACAAAAAAGGGATGAAATCACTCGTTACCTATGTAACACACAGACAAAAAAGGGGATGAAATCACTCGTTACCTATGTAAACACACAGACAAAAAAGGGGATGAAATCACTCGTTACCTATGTACACAGACACAGACTATGTAACAAAGACAAAAAAAGGGATGAAATCACTCGTTACCTATGTAACACACAGACAAAAAAAGGGGATGAAATCACTCGTTACCTATGTAACACACAGACAAAAAGGGGATGAAAACACACAGACAAAAAAGGGGATGAAATCACTCGTTACCTATGTAACACACAGACAAAAAAGGGGATGAAATCACTCGTTACCTATGTAACACACAGACAAAAAGGGGATGAAATCACTCGTTACTATGTAACACACAGACAAAAAAATGGGATGAAACCACTCGTTACCTATAACACACAGTAACACACAGACAAAGGGGATGAAATCACTCGTTACCTATGTAACACACAGACAAAAAAGGGGATGAAACCACTCGTTACCTATGTAACACACAGACAAAAAGGGGATGAAATCACTCGTTACCTATGTAACACACAGACAAAAAAAGGGGATGAAATCACTCGTTACCTATGTAACACACACACAAAAAAGGGGGATGAAATCACTCGTTACCTATGTAACACACAGACAAGAAGGGGATGAAATCACTCGTTACCTATGTAACACACAGACAAAAAAGGGGATGAAATCACTCGTTACCTATGTAACACACAGACAGACAAAAAAGGGGATGAAATCACTCGTTACCTATGTAACACACAGACAAAAAAAGGGGATGAAATCACTCGTTACCTATGTAACACACAGACAAAAAAGGGGATGAAATCACTCGTTACCTATGTAACACACAGACAAAATGGGGATGAAACCACTCGTTACCTATGTAACACACAGACAAAAAGGGGATGAAATCACTCGTTACCTATGTAACACACAGACAAAAAGGGGATGAAATCACTCGTTACCTATGTAACACACAGACAAAAAAAGGGATGAAATCACTCGTTACCTATGTAACACACAGACAAAAAAGGGATGAAA
>NC_134829.1:42792239-42876369 GCF_004210375.1 Tachypleus tridentatus | reverse complement strand
GGTAGCTCAGGGCGTTTCAGGTAACATAGCTGACAAAGGTTCTGTGCATCGTTTTGTACCATATTTGATCACTGGCTTTAAATATGGTTGTCAGGATATTGGATCCAAAGTCTCACTGCTCTGAGGTTTGTTTAAGTTTTGTTATGTATGTTTTAGTAGTAGTTGTAATTTTGTATGATTTTTCTTTAGCCCTACAATGCTGTGTACAATAGTTGAAAGCTTCCTTAATGTAAAAATCGTATATTGTTTTTGGCCTTTGAAGGTTTCTTACAGTTGTTAGAGATGTCACTTTTAACAAGGTTGTTGACACTTTAGTTTTACTTTCTGATAAAGTGTTCATTCTAAAATCATTTTGGTGTTATATATTTTGTTCTTTAAAGAGACTCTTTTGATCTTTGTACAGCTTATGAATAAATAGTTATTTGTATTACCAAGTCCTTCTGTATTCAACAGGTGATAAAATATGTTTGTTAAAGATAAATATTTCTTTTCTGTGTAGAATTTTGATGTACTCTGGTGAACTGAGGTTTTCAGCTCAGTTTGAAGGTGGAGTTTATAGATTGCATTCCTAAGTTATCAAGTTTGAAAACCTAACAACTTTAAAAATGGATAATCTCTATCATGTTACACAGTATCAGTCAGTATACACTGAATGCAGCAGAAACAGGTGACAGAGAAATATAATTTTAAAACATTCATCATACCTGTGTTCAGGATAACAAAAAATAAAAACCAAAAAATGACCTAAGAGAAACATTGTTCTGTACGTTATTTTAATTAAAGTTTCAATACCGATGCCAGTAGTCCGTAACATTCCAAGCTTTAGAGAAATAAAATACTAACATGTGGATTTGTTTTTGTTACTACTGGAATCTTTATATCTAGGTATCTATTTCTTTCCTTCATTTATTATGCCAAGGTTATTACACTATAATCTGTTCTTCTTAAACAATTAGCTTGAGTAGTTTATTTTAATGAACTATTAGGTAATGTAGTGTTAATTAGTTGAAAGTTACATATTTGAGATCACTGTTTTTTACAGTGACAATATACATATATTATAAAGTCTTGTTTTTTAATAAGATGCTGTATATGTTACCTTTTTAAAACTTTTTAATATAATATAGTCCAATTAAAGAATATCTTATTTAACTGAATATAAAAGACATTATTCACTTAGAATAATATATCAATGAAGGATGAATCACCATTACCTGTTTATTTTTAATAACATATTTGCAAGTTGCATTAAATTCACTGCATGAAAAAATATATACAAAATGGTTACCAAAACTCTAACTCTACTAATAGCAGATTTATAGACTTCAAACATTAAAATTCCGAGTTCAATTTTCCATGATGTGTACAAGACAGCAGACAGCCTCTTGTGCAGTTTTGTGTTTAAGGAACAACTCTTAGTTGCAAAGTACATTAGACTAGACTAAGCTCGCTTCTTACATGGTAAAATATATACACAATGTTTATAGACATTCTGATAAACCTGTGGTGGTAACAAAGTGCATTAGACTAGACTAAGCTGGCTTCTCACATGATAAAATAAATACACAGTGGTTATAGACATTCTGATAAACCTCTGTTGATAACAAAGAGCATTAGACTAGACTAAGCTGGCTTCTCGCATGATAAAATATATACACAGTGGTTATAGACATTCTGATAAACCTCTGTTGGTAACAAAGTGCATTAGACTAGACTAAGCTGGCTTCTCACATGATAAAATATATACACAGTGGTTATAGACATTCTGATAAACCTCTGTTGGTAACAAAGTGCATTAGACTAGACTAAACTAGCTTCTCACATGATATAATATATATACAGTGGTTATAGACATTCTGATAAATCTGTGTTGGTAACAAAGTGCATTAGACTAGACTAAGCTGGCTTCTCACATGATAAAAAATATATACAGTGGTTATAGACATTCTGATAAACGTCTTTTGGTAACAAAGTGCATTAGACTAGACTAAACTGCCTTCTCACATGATAAAATATATTCACAGTGGTTATAGACATTCTGATAAACCTCTGTTGATAACAAAGTGCATTAGACTAGACTAAGCTGGCTTCTCACATGATAAAATATATACACAGTGGTTATAGACATTCTGATAAACCTTTGTTGATAACAAAGTGCATTAGACTAGACTAAGCTGGCTTCTCACATGATAAAATATGTACACAGTGGTTATAGACATTCTGATAAACCTCTGTTGATAACAAAGTGCATTAGACTAGACTAAGCTGGCTTCTCACATGATAAAATATATACACAGTGGTTATAGACATTCTGATATACCTCTGTTGATAACAAAGTGCATTAGACTAGACTAAGCTGGCTTCTCACATGATAAAATATATATACAGTGGTTATAGACATTCTGATAAACCTCTGTTGGTAACAAAGTGCATTAGACTAGACTAAACTGCCTTCTCACATGATAAAATATATACACAGTGGTTATAGACATTCTGATAAACCTCTGTTGATAACAAAGTGCATTAGACTAGACTAAGCTGGCTTCTCACATGATAAAATATATACACAGTGGTTATAGACATTCTGATAAACCTCTGTTGGTAAGAAAGTGCATTAGACTAGACTAAGCTAGCTCCTCACATGATAAAATATATATACAGTGGTTATAGACATTATGATAAACCTCTGTTGATAACAAAGAGCATTAGACTAGACTAAGCTGGCTTCTCACATGATAAAATATATATACAGTGGTTATAGACATTCTGATATACCTCTGTTGATAACAAAGTGCATTAGACTAGACTAAGCTGGCTTCTCACATGATAAAATATATACACAGTGGTTATAGACATTCTGATAAACCTCTGTTGGTAACAAAGTGCATTAGACTAGACTAAGCTGGCTTCTCACATGATAAGATATATACACAGTGGTTATAGACATTCTGATAAACCTCTGTTGGTAAGAAAGTGCATTAGACTAGACTAAGCTAGCTCCTCACATGATAAAATATATATACAGTGGTTATAGACATTATGATAAACCTCTGTTGATAACAAAGAGCATTAGACTAGACTAAGCTGGCTTTTTACATGATAAAATATATACACAGTGGTTATAGACATTCTGATAAACCTCTGTTGGTAACAAAGTGCATTAGACTGGACTAAGCTCCTCACATGATAAAATATATACACAGTGGTTATAGACATTCTGATAAACCTCTGTTGGTAACAAAGTGCATTAGACTAGAATAAACTAGCTCCTTACATGTATATAATTCTGTAATTATATTTCTTATATAATTCTTCTGAATTTACCCTTTATGAATTTAAAAGTATATTTATAAGTATATAAAAGTATCACATCAGGTTTATCTTTTATTTGCTGCAAGTTACTGTCCAGAAAGTCTTTGGATAGATATGAGAACTTGTTAACTGAGCTGGACAATGAAACAAAAGCTTCTTGTAAACACTGTTTACATATATGTGTCTCACAACAGTTGGTATGGGTATTAACACTACTGATAAGGAGAGAACAATGTTTCGTCCTTTCTTGATCATCTTCAGGTTAAGAATTGAAGATGACCATGGAAGGTCAAAACGTTGTTCTCTCCTAATCAATAGTGTTAATACCCATACCAGCCATTCTGGGATACATTTTTATTTTTAGTGGGTTTATTGTCATCAAAACTGTTTACATATATATCACAAAAACTCCTGAGATACTGTTCAAACTATTAACATTTATTTAAAGTGTTTTTTTATTTTTCAACTTCTTTAAATTCTTGCAACAAAAATTCTCTATAAAGACTTTTATGTGTGTTTGAAGACCACTTCTGATTTGTGGGAAAACATTTTAAATGTCTGTAATTTTAAAGCCTGTAAAAGTATATCTCTGAAATGTTCCAGTAAACATTCAATAGTTGTACCACAAGGTTTCTGAGTGTTATCCTTTCATTGGAGCTTTTAGATAAAATGTTTGTTAACAGACATTTTCTTTGTTTTCAACTGCAAGTTTTTGATCAGTTGTAAAAATAGCCATAAAACATTTTATAAAAACTTAAAGACAAAATAGCCCTTGATAGTTTTGTAAATAACCTTCTGTTTATCGAATTTTTTATGTGTTTGTTGTCATTTAAACCGAACTAAAACAGAGTTAAACAACTCAATTGAGTGTTGTGTCGTATATTTTTTGTTAAGTGCTAAAGTTTCCATGCATGCACATTCTTATAAAATAGTAAACAAGTGTGATTCTACAGAAAAATGTTTCATCATATCTTTAAACATATGACACTGATGTAAAAAATAATTATTTTTACACAAGAAAAAAAATATAAATTAGGCTTAATCATGGATTGCCTCAAATTCTCTTCTTATAGCTTCACCAAAGTGGATTACTCTTTTTTAACCTGTGGCAGGTAAGCTAAGTTTAATTAAATTAGTGGTATTTTGTGGTTTTGGCCCCTTCCAAAATATTTTACCAATATTCGTTTTAAAACTGTAAATAGTATATGTATTTGTAACTCAAGGAATTATTTTCCATTTTCACTGTGAGAAGTCTACAAGTAGGACAGCGGTAAGTTTATACAAATACAAATATGATTGAGTTTGGTCCAGTGGACTCAGAGGAGTTGAGGTATAAACAATCACACCTTTCGTATTTATATATATAGATAATAAGAATCGCATTTGAAGTGTTTAATGAAAACTGTTTCTTAAACTGTAGTATTCAGTTCAGCCTCATATATATATGTACATATGTTTCCTGGATTTAACAGAGAAGAGAAAATAAAATGTCAAAACGGATATTACTTCATTTGGTTAGAAAAGCACTCTAAGTTTGACTCCAATCAAACACTACTGCTGTATTCTAAGCACTTCAAGGAAAGTTCAAAAGATATGATAACAAAATGGTGATATCATAACAAAACATTTTATAAAGAAAACAATTTTATTTATATATTAATAGATATGAAGATGTTTTGTTTTTAGAATAAAAGTAGATAAACGTCTTATGAATGTTTAGCCATCTTCCATTTCGTTAATTCTATTTTAAACTATAAACGACTTATTACCACAGCAACAGACCTTGTTAACCGTAAAAACGTATGTAATTTCTTTTATTGTGTTATTGTTGCATAGATGTAAACTACAATCTCTTCTTTCTGCAATATCAGGACAGTAGAACTACAACGTTAGTTTTCGTTCTTTATTGTTATAAAATAACATACTGCTCATTTTGTTGGACAAAGCTAATCGGAACAGAATAAACATAGTGTGCACAATAAAAATAACTTTGTCAGCCTTACATGTTTCGGTTTTATCTGAGAATATCAAGGAGTTTAATTATTTGATCAATCTAAGGTTATGATTAGATACGTGTCGGAATAGAGACCAAGGTCCTCATCTCTCATGCACGTGGCCATAACACTCTTTATTCCACTGAATAAATATCAAGAGGTTTATTATTTCCTCAACTTCGGTTGAGGTTTTGGTCTGAAATAGTAAACACCTTACAATTCTCAAACGACTTTGTAGCCGAAACGAAAGATGTTTGGTGTGCATTTCGTGGAATATCGTCCATAATTTAAAAGTAAAAGATTAGAGGGAAGAGGGCAGCGAAGCACAGAACTTATAAAACCACAAGTATATTATAATATAATGTTTTTACAAACTTGTTGTTCTGTCAGTAGTTAAAATCTTAAGGTCTTTACACAGCTTCAATCATGGTTCAAATCTGTATCTTTTAACAACAAGTACGTGAATTGGTAATTTCTACAGCCATACATTTTTACTAGTTAGATTCTAATTGTAGTTCATGAATACCAAGTGGCGGTTCTAATATTGTTCTACGAGTACCATAAGAATGTTCTAATTATGGTTCACGAGTACTATAAGAATGTTCTAATTATAATTTTCCGAGTACCATTAGCATGTTGTAATTATAGTTCACGAGTACCAAAAGAAGGTTCCAATTTTCAAACTGTGAATCAAATTTCTCACGTTCTGGAATGTTTTTGAACATTATTTTCTTCAAAACGCTCCTGTATTATCTAGAATTAATATTTTCTTTACAGAAACATCTATTAATAGATCCTGAGCTTTAGAACTAAACTGAATGTTTAAGTGTTTCCAGATTTTATCATTAACAGCCATTGTGATATAATAATTAAGGTTTAATACCATCGTCATGGTAAATTAGTTTGGTAAAGCTGCTGTTTACACAGTGGATCTGAGGTTTGAAACATCTGTTGCTCTCAATTTTCATTTTTTGGAAAATTTCTACTTTTACTGGATGAAGTGTCATTCTTAAAAATACAAGATAAACAGGAGGTTCAGGTACCTACTGAACTTTTAAAGAAACAGATCAACAGAAATCTGTCTTACCTACTACACTTTAAAAAACTAACTGGAAACTCTGATACATACCCATTTTATAAAAACAACATTAATGGAAAGTTCAGATACCTACCACGCTAATAAACATAAGATTACTTACTGCATACTTAACATCTAAATCAACCGGAAATTACATAAAAATTAAAAACTGTGACGGATTTATAATGTCTGTTATGAGGATCAGGAGTTGTCTTGGTCTTAGTTTGATGCAATAGGAAATATTTTTGTTTGATTTGAATTTCACACAGAGTCACATCTTAAAACTTTCTGTGTCAGAAAGCATAACATTTGATAAACACTGTACTCCTGTCTTCTATACGTCCATTGTCGCTAAAAACTATTGCAGTGTCGTTTAGAAAACTACGAACCTTAACATTCTGTTATTATAAAAGAAAGTCACTCGAAACCCCAGTGTTAATAGGAACACGAAAACCTATTATCTTGTGCATATAAATTAGTTATAAAAATAAACGCTTTGAAGCTGACATTAAAAAGACATTATAGAAATGTACAAATTAATGAATGTAATAGTTTTGATCACAAATTAAAATCAAGAAACGAATTGATGGTGATGGTGTCCTATTCTTCTTTAAAAGACAATGTTTTAAATACAGTATCAACATCGTACTGTCTAACATTTTCCAGACGATCAGTAGATGGCGCTGAAATTCCAATTCATATTGTTTAGTTTGAGAAAAAAAAATGCTTTGTTGAAGTCATATTCACATCAATGTTATTTATTGAGGTACAGCATACACTTGTTCGGTGCATCCACATGTTTGATTTCGTTAAAATAGTATCAGATGATTCCTAAATTTAATTTATAAAAATAAGTGTATTTCAGCTGGTTAAAACCTGACACCTTTTATAGGGGTTTCCTTTTCACGGTGATTGTACAGGTACCATACATCACAAGAATGTTAATAACGTTATTATTAGCCAGTTTATACGTGAGTGTTATTGTATGTTAAACATCACAGAGCGGAAGATCTGCATATGTTTTCATGTTTAACAAGATCTGTTGCTGTGGTAATAAGTCGTTTATAGTTCAAAATAGAATTCACGAAATGGAAAATTTTTTAAAATTCATTTAGATTATTAAGTCAGTGTCAAACAATCTGGGCAGGTTGACGCTTCAGACAATGTTGAACATTGTAAAATAATTCAAGGTCAAAGTATGAATGTGGCTGAATTACTTCACAAACAACCACGCTTTTCTCATGGCTAATGAGATGAAAGGTGTTCAAGGGTAGGATCACCTCAAAATATTTACTTGTTGGGAGATTGTAAGTGAACTGTAAATGTTGTTTATGAAAAAGGTTTGTAATAATTCTAAAATAAAGTTTACGTTCAAGTAATTACATTGTAATATATGATTTATATTAAACTTACATTGTTTAAATTAAGTTTAAACATTTTTCCGACAGCTGACAGATATTTCAGCTTTAAAATATATGAAAATACTGTTGTTTTTCTAGAATATTTTTCAAATTATTATTAGCTTTTTAACTGTAGTACTAACTTAAGAATATACAAAGTTAAACTTTCATGTTTCGGGTACTTATAAGGTGACAGTAATAATAACATATTTTGACCGTAGATATATTTGCTTCTTTCACATGATTTCATACTTGTGTAATTTTTTTCTGGGTGTGTTAGATATACACGACTGTTTCCATATACGTATAACGCGAGTGTTAAATTACTTACTTTTAGAAGCTGATAGTTCATCGCCAGTTTGTTTATGTAACTGTCTACAAATTATATGTTGTGTAGATCAGTTGTCGTGAATTGGCGATTGTTGTATTGTTGCGACATGTTACTATAACCTTGTGAAATATTTCCGTGTTTTAATTGAGTACCATTGCATTACGATATCTCGTAGTGTAGAGAACGTTTGGGCCTCTGTTGGATCATAAGTACATATCCAAAATGTAGTCAGTTAACTAGCTAGATAGACAGATTTAAAATGTGTGCTTGCGAGTTTAGTCTTATAGATTGTATAATGAGAATATTTAAATTGAAATTATTACAGGCTGTATTTAAATAATAGAACAAAAAGACTAATAAATCTTGTCTAACTGTATGATAAAGTAACTGAGTCAGTACGTTAGGACTTGACAACAAATATACAATTATTTAAAGCTGTGGAATAACTACAATAACCAACAGTACATTAAACATGTGTATATATAGTTAACTTCTTTTAATATATTATTTTAAAATAAGTGAGTTGTGTTTTTGTTTGTTTATTGTAGAAATTCATCCCCAAGAAGTTACAGACACCTACTGCAAAGTTCCTTTGTTAACCATCAAGCAAGATTAATAACACCTCAGGATAGATATTGTTAACAGTGATATTAATTATTCTTTTAAAGCAAAAGGAAACGTGAATTGAAATTTAGAATTTACAGCTTAATTTTACTTGTTTGTTTTTCTTATAGCAAAGTCACATCGAGCTATCTGCGGAACCCACCGAGAGGAATTGAACCCCCGATTTTAACATTGTAAGTAGTTAGTCTTACTGGTATGGTAGAGAGGGGCTTGTTTGTAGTTAAGCACAAAGTTATCCAATGGACTATCTGTGCTCTGACTACCACAGGTATCGAAACTCGGTTTCTAGAGGAATAAGCACGAATACATACCACTGTACCACTTGGGGGCATAGAGTGTTTGTTACGAGATTTTAAAAACTGATGCACCAGTAAAATCACGCCTTTTGTATTTTGTCAGAATTATTGTTCTATTGCAATATATTTACAGTTAAAATTCATCGCCTAATCATTCTGGGCAGGCGTGTATCACGTTAATTAAATATTTTACTCGAATTTTAGAAAGAATACTCCGTAAATATGACACAGCGTTGTAAAAATAATCTGTAAATTTGAACCAGTATTATAAGAATACTCTCTACATCTTGTCCAGTAAAGTAAGAATACTCCGTACTTGTTGTCCATTGTTGGAAGAATACCCCGTACATGTGGTCCATTGTTGGAAGAATACTCCGTACATGTAGTCCATTGTTGGAAGAATACTCCGTACATGTAGTCCATTGTTGGAAGAATACCCCGTACATGTAGTCCATTGTTGGAAGAATACTCCGTATATGTAGTCCATTGTTGGAAGAATGCTCTGTACATGTAGTCCATTGTTGGAAGAAAACTCCGTGCATGTGGTCCATTCTTCCATCTTTTTTTCATGATATAGATTTATTTACAAAATTAATAGTTTCTTTTGTTAATACGTAGTTCATTTTCGTTGATTTCGTGTGTTTTCCTTATAGCAAAACCACATCGGGTTATCTGCTGAGTCCAAGTAGAGAAATTGTACACCTTATTGTAGCGTTGTAAATCCGTATACTTACCACTGTACCAGCGGGGGACATTTTTGTTAGGGTCAATTACAATTGAAATAAAGAAAGAACAAGAAAAGAAAAGAAATGAGTTTAGATGAGACTGGTTTTATAATTTTGTCAATTTTGTGTTACGTTGAACCTGTTTAAACCCGCTAACGCTATTTATCTACTGTTTTCAGAAGTTAAGATGCCCTCTTCCCTTAGTGGCATATCTAAGGACTTACACTTCAAGAAACCGGGTGTCGGTACTTTTAATGGGCAGAGCACAGACAGCCCGATGTGTCGGTTCATACATAAGATGCACGTTCGTCAAGACCACTCGTAATGTGATTCATTGGATGAAATTGTTCACTGAAGATATAAAATTTAAATAACTAATTAATGAACTATTTAGTATTTTTTAATTTTTCGTTTTTCTACTTATAATTTTACTGTTATTTTACTGTTTTGCTTTCAAAATAACCCGAACCTGTTGTTTCGAGTTATATTTTTATAAGGTGTGGTTTCAGTCATTGTTCCTCTTTTTGTGTACTAGTTTTGGGAAATGCACAATTTGGAGTTTCAAATCACTTTTTGTCGTCTTATAAGCTGCTACTCTGATTTACTTTCCTTTTAAAGGACAAGTTGTGGAACTATATGTTCCTCCTCCTAAATATATCAGTGTTTCATATTGTGTCTTTTAATCATATCTGGCTTTTCCCGCGCGCTGTCGAACCGACTTATATATACTAGATATCTCCAATTATAATTGATGACTATACTGTAGACAGAATGCAGATAAAAATATAGAACGTGTATGTCAACAGCCTACTAAGAAATGCTCTAACAAGGAAAGAAATTGATTGATTATGTATTCGTTTAGATGAATCTTACTTAATCCTCTCATGGCAATCAAAGCTATTGAACAAGAATAATATTTATAATACTAAAAGATTTAGTTGTCAATTCCAACATTGCTCAGCGAATAGAAATGGATAAACTGCTTATTCTATCGTGTTCCCGTTCATAGAATCGTTATTTTCACCGTAATGTCTGTAGGTACGTAGTTGTTTACTATGTCTTAAATCTTAGTTGAAGTCACCTAAAACAACATAAAATTCGCGTCTTTAAGAATGTTTAAATGGAAGATTTCGATGAATCGAAGATATTTTAACAAACTTGAACAGTTAAAAGTGAAATTCCCATCTATTGGAGCTCATGTTCACTAAACGTTATTTCCAAACAGTTACAAGGCAGGTTTTGTCAAAACTAGTCAAATAATTCAGGGTGAGACACAACTAACAAAAGATTCCAAAACCATCAAACAAAATCAACACAAATCACGAAAATAATAACGAACCTAAATCAAATCGCGAGAGGAACAAAAGTGGACACCATCATTCCAAACTAATCGTGAAAGCCGATTTTCCTTTAAAACTTAATACCAGTTACGATTTTCCTTTAAAATTTAATACCAGTCACGATTTTCCTTTAAAACTTAATACCAGTCACAATTTTCCTTTAAAACTTAATACCAGTCACGATTTCATCGCGTAGCAATCAACTCAAAATTTCAAGGGGAGAGTTGAAAAGGAAGAAAAACGATCCTGAACACCCCAGTGGGGGAAGAAGTTCCCTGGTTTGTCTCACTTCAAACTAGAAGAACGATCCTGAACAACTAAGTGGGGGAGAAAAGTCCCCTGGTTTGTCTCTCTTTAAACTAAACCACTGCCACGAACGTGTACTGTAGTAGTTACAAGGAAGTTATCAGCTTTGTTACTGCTGACAGCTCAAATGACCGCGTTTGATCACTTATACATTGTTCACAACATTATATGCTCGTATTAACTGTTCCATGTTGCAGGACACATATTTATACTTAACACTGCTAACAAAAGTTACAGTTATTTTAAGTATACGAAGAAAATAATGATTTTGTACGAGACTAGCATTTAGCATCAATGATGCCTACGTCAAAAGACGTGAATACCTTACTATACGTTTTATTCAGCTCAGTTCAAATTACAGTTTGTTTTAAATTTCGCGCAAAGCTATACGAGGGCTATCTGAGTCAGTTTACAGTATTCTGTAACGTTCCTCAGAGGCACAGCGGTAAAATATACGGACTTATAATGCTAGAATTCTGGTTTCGACACCCGTGGTTGGCACAGAATGAATAGCCCATTGTGTGGTTTTATACGTAATCACAAATAAACCGTATTCTGATAATAAATAATAACTTTAATTACAATTAATCTAGTATAGAAACAAACAATTTTCAAGTGTGTAAGGTATTGTATATCACTGTCTGATAACATCATCATAATATGTTTTTTTAATTAAGAGTGAAAACAAGTAACTATTCATAAGTTTAACAGATGGTTTTGAAACATAACTAAAATTTTCTTATTTTTTTTATATTTTTGAGCATTTCATTCCAAACCATCACCTTTGCATAATTTACAGACTACGACCGCAGTTATTTTTAAAAAGTGGTATATTTAAACCAGCATTATGTCTTTTACAAAACGTTGAGAACTCGATATATTTATTTTTACCATGAATATAAAATTGTCAATTAAACGATACTTTAATGTTTAATATTTATGTTTATTAAGTAATTTATACACAGGATACTGATGCATTAATCCAAAATTTGTTCTTAAATATCTTCTTTGTGTGTTCGCCCGGCATGGCCAAGCGCGTTTAGGCGTGCGACTCGTAATCTGAGGGTCACCGGGTTCGCATCCCCGTCGCGCCAAACATGCTCGCCATTTGAAAATTAAGGTCAATAATTATGAAAATTGTTTTAAAACTGTAAATAGTATATGTATTTGTAACTCAAGGAATTATTTTCTAGTTTCACCGTGAGAAGTCTACAAGTAGGACAGCGATAAGTTTATGAAGTTGCAATGTTAAAATCCGAGGTTCAACTCTACGCAGTATACAGTGCAGCTGGTTTACTGTGGCTTTGCTTTAAGACAAAGGAATAAACAAGCCAGTTTCACTTCGAGTTTTTATTAGACTCGCTTCAACCCCCGTCGCTCAGCAGGATGTCTGCGGACTTACAACGTTAGAAATTGAATGTCGATACTCGTGATGGGCGGAGAACAAATGGTCCATTGCGTGACTCTGTGCTTAATTTGAAATACACAAGCAAACAAACAATTTATTGGATTATTTTCGAACAGTCTCCAGTGACACAGCGGTATGTCTGAGAACTTACAAAGCTAAAAAAAAAACCGTGTTTCGATACCCACATGTCCCCCCGCTAGTACAGCGGTAATTCTTCGGATTGTCAACGCTAAAATCAGGGTTTCGATTCCTATTGATGAGCTAAGCAGATAGCCCAATGTGGCTTTGCTATAAGAAAAACACACACACTCGATACTCGCGGTTGACAGAGCACAAATAGTTCATTGTGAAGCGTTGTGCTTAATTCCAAACAAGCAAACAAATCAAATCTTTCTACAACCCAAGTCAAGAATGAAAGAAACAAGAAGTTTACTTCTTACCGAATTGTTTCTAGAAGAACCACGTGTGAACTAGAAAAGCGGAGTTTCACATATATTTAGTTATTATTACTACCATAGGATTTTAACAAATATACTGTGACAGTAATTTTACAAATGATCAACACCTACATTTAATTATTTTAAAATTCCTTACCTGTAATAAAAATAATAAATTATTGACTTACTGTATCTGTCCGTTTTCTATATAACATTGATCACCTGCAAGTCCACATACAACTTATAAAAGTATGAACTACGTTTCTAAACTGTTCTTAGTTTCTCATAGAAAATATTCTGTAGGACACTTACTGTTTCACAAATTCTCTATAACCAATACTTGCCCTAAAGTTAAATATAATAAATGAACGACTTACTGATTACTGATGCTCAAAATATCACAATTTTTAGACTGTCTACCACGAAACACACGTTCAAATTTATTCTGTTATAAGCTCATAAAACTAATGAACTTGTATCTTACGTCAAACTACGCGTATGGACAGTTATTGTGTTTGCTTTGAATATCGCACAAAGCTACTCGAGGGCTATCTGTGCTAGCCGTCCCTAATTTAGCAGTGTAAGACTAGAGAGAGACAGCTAGTCATCACCACTCACCGCCAACTCTTGGGCTACTCTTTTACCAACGAATAGTGGGATTGACCGCACATTATACGCCCCCACGGCTTGGAGGGCGAGCATGTTTAGCGCGACGCGGGCGCGAACCCGAGAATTACGAGTCGCACGCCTTACGCGCTTGGCCATGCCAGGCCTCCAAGTACATGTTAATAAAAAACAAGTTTTAAGCATAAAACAGTAAATGAATAAATTAACTGGTTTATTAACTGTTGTAAATTTCACAAAAATGTACAAAATTGTTAAATTATTTTTGTTGATTAACTTATGTTCTGTTACTATCATCTTTGTTAATGTTTCAAAAATTGTGTTTATTCTATAATTTCAGTGAAGATGACAAAATTCGGGTAGCTCAGGGCGTTTCAGGTAACATAGTTGACAAGGTTCTGTGCATCGTTTTGTACCATATTTGATTACTGGCATTAAGTATGGTTGTCAGGATATTGGATCCAAAGTCTCACTGCTCTGAGGTTTGTTTAAGTTTTTGTTTTGTATGTTTTAGTAGTAGTTGTAATTTTGTATGATTTTCTTGAGCCCTACAATGCTGTGTACAATAGTTGAAAGCTTCCTTAATGTAAAATCGTATATTGTTTTGGCCTTTGAAGGTTTCTTACAGTTGTTAGAAATGTCACTTTTAACAAGGTTGTTGACACTTTAGTTTTACTTTCTGATAAAGTGTTCATTCTAAAATCATTTTGGTGTTATATATTTTGTTCTTTAAAGAGACTCTCTTGATCTTTGTACAGCTTATGAATAAATAGTTATTTGTATTACCAAGTCCTTCTGTATTCAACAGGTGATAAAATATGTTTGTTCTAGATAAATATTTCTTTTCTGTGTAGAATTTTGATGTACTCTGGTGAACTGAGGTTTGAGAAAGAATTGATTTCAGCTCAGTTTGAAGGTGGAGTTTATAGATTGCATTCTTAAGTTATCAAGTTTGTAAACCTAACAACTTTAAAAATGTATAATCTCTATCATGTTACACAGTATCAGTCAGTATACACTGAATGCAGCAGAAACAGGTGTCAGAGAAATATAATTTTAAAACATTCATCATACCTGTGTTCAGGATAACAAAAAATAAAAACCAAAAAATGACCTAAGAAGGTCGAAAAACATTGTTCTTTACATTATTTTAATTAAAGTTTCAATACCGATGCCAGTAGTCCGTAACATTCCAAGCTTTAGAGAAATAAAATACTAACATGTGGATTTGTTTTTGTTACTACTGGAATCTTTATATCTAGGTATCTATTTCTTTCCTTCATTTATTATGCCAAGGTTATTACACTATAATCTGTTCTTCTTAAGTAATTAGCTTGAGTAGTTTATTTTAATGAACTATTAGGTAATGTAGTGTTAATTAGTTGAAAGTTACATATTTGAGATCACTGTTTTTTACAGTGACAATATACATATATTATAAAGTCTTGTTTTTTAATAAGATGCTGTATATGTTACCTTTTTAAAACTTTTTAATATAATCTAGTCCAATTAAAGGATATCTTATTTAACTGAATATAAAAGACATTATTCACTTAGAATAATATATCAATGAAGGATGAATCACCATTACCTGTTTATTTTTAATAACATATTTGCAAGTTGCATTAAATTCACTGCATGATAAAATATATACAAAATGGTTACCAAAACTCTAACTCTACTAATAGCAGATTTATAGACTTCAAACATTAAAATTCAGAGTTCAATTTTCCATGATGTGTACAAGACAGCAGACAGCCTCTTGTGTAGTTTTGTGTTTAAGGAACAACTCTTAGTTGCAAAGTACATTAGACTAGACTAAGCTCGCTTCTCACATGATAAAATATATACACAGTGGTTATAGACATTCTGATAAACCTGTGGTGGTAACAAAGTGCATTAGACTAGACTAAGCTGGCTTCTCACATGATAAAATATATACACAGTGGTTATAGACATTCTGATAAACGTCTGTTGGTAACAAAGTGCATTAGACTAGACTAGGTTGGCTTCTCACATGATAAAATATATACACAGTGGACATAGACATTCTGATAAACCTCTGTTGGTAACAAAGTGCATTAGACTAGACTAAGCTGGCTTCTCACATGATAAAATATATATACAGTGGTTATAGACATTCTGATAAACCTCTGTTGATAACAAAGTGCATTAGACTAGACTAAGCTGGCTTCTCACATGATAAAATATATACACAGTGGTTATAGACATTCTGATAAACCTCTGTTGATAACAAAGTGCATTAGACTAGACTAAGCTGGCTTCTCACATGATAAAATATATATACAGTGGTTATAGACATTCTGATAAACCTCTGTTGGTAACAAAGTGCATTAGACTAGACTAAGCTGGCTTCTCACATGATAAAACATATACACAGTGGTTATAGACATTCTGATAAACCTCTGTTGATAACAAAGTGCATTAGACTAGACTAAGCTGGCTTCTCACATGATAAAATATATAAACAGTGGTTATAGACATTCTGATAAACCTCTGTTGGTAACAAAGTGCATTAGACTAGACTAAACTGCCTTCTCACATGATAAAATATATACACAGTGGTTATAGACATTCTGATAAACCTCTGTTGATAACAAAGTGCATTAGACTAGACTAAGCTGGCTTCTCACATGATAAAATATATACACAGTGGTTATAGACATTCTGATAAACCTCTGTTGGTAACAAAGTGCATTAGACTAGACTAAGCTAGCTCCTCACATGATAAAATATATACACAGTGGTTATAGACATTCTGATTAATTTGTGTTGGTAACAAAGTGCATTAGACTAGACTAAACTGGCTTCTCACATGATATAATATATACAGTTGTTATAGACATTCTGATAAACCTCTGTTGGTAACAAAGTGCATTAGACTAGACTAAGCTGGCTCCTCACATGATAAAATATATACACAGTGGTTATAGACATTCTGATAAACCTCTGTTGGTAACAAAGTGCATTAGACTAGACTAAGCTGGCTTCTCACATGATAAAATATATACACAGTGGTTATAGACATTCTGATAAACCTCTGTTGGTAACAAAGTGCATTAGACTAGACTAAGCTGGCTCCTCACATGATAAAATATATACACAGTGGTTATAGACATTCTGATAAACCTCTGTTGGTAACAAAGTGCATTAGACTAGACTAGCTCCTTACATGTATATAATTCTGTAATTATATTTCTTATATAATTCTTCTGAATTTACTCTTTATGAATTTGAAAGTATATTTATAAATATATAAAAGTATCACATCAGGTTTATCTTTTATTTGCTGCAAGTTACTGTGCAGAAAGCCTTTGGATAGATATGATAACTGAGCTGGACAATGAAACAAAAGCTTCTTGTAAACACTGTTTACATATATGTGTCTCACAACAGTTGGTATGGGTATTAACACTACTGATAAGAAGAGAACAATGTTTCGACCTTTCTTGATCATCTTCAGGTTAAGAATTGAAGATGACCATAGAAGGTCAAAACGTTGTTCTCTCCTAATCAATAGTGTTAATACCCTACCAACTCATCTAAGGATACATTTTTTTATTTTTAGTGGTTTTATTGTCATCAAAACTGTTTACATATATATCACAAAAACTCCTGAGATACTGTTCAAACTATTAACATTTATTTAAAGTGTTTTTTTATTTTTCAACTTCTTTAAATTCTTGCAACAAAAATTCTCTATAAAGACTTTTATGTGTGTTTGAAGACCACTTCTGATTTGTGGGAAACCATTTTAAATGTCTGTAATTTTAAAGTCTGTAAAAGTATATCTCTGAAATGTTCCAGTAAACATTCAATAGTTGTACCACAAGGTTTCTGAGTGTTATCCTTTCATTGGAGCTTTTAGATAAAAGGTTTGTTAACACACATTTTCTTTGTTTTCAATTGCAAGTTTTTGATCATTTGTAAAAATAGCCATAAAACATTTTATAAAAACTTAAAGACAAAATAGCCCTTGATAGTTTTGTAAATAACCTTCTGTTTCTCGAATTTTTTATGTGTTTGTTGTCATTTAAACCGAACTAAAACAGAGTTAAACATCTCAATTGAGTGTTGTGTCGTATATTTTTTGTTAAGTGCTAAAGTTTCCATGCATGTACATTCTTATAAGATAGTAAACAAGTGTGATTCTACAGAAAAATGTTTCATCATATCTTTAAACACATGACACTGATGTAAAAAATAATTATTTTTACACAAGAAAAAAAATATAAATTAGGCTTAATCATGGATTGCCTCAAATTGTCTTCTTATAGCTTCACCAAAGTGGATTACTCTTGTTTAACCTGTGGCAGGTAAGCTAAGTTTAATTAAATTAGTGGTATTTTGTGGTTTTGGCCCCTTCCAAAATATTTTACCAATATTCGTTTTAAAACTGTAAATAGTATATGTATTTGTAACTCAAGGAATTATTTTCCATTTTCACCGTGAGAAGTCTACAAGTAGGACAGCGGTAAGTTTATACAAATACAAATATGATTGAGTTTGGTCCAGTGGACTCAGAGGAGTTGAGGTACAAACAATCACACCTTTCGTATTTATATATATAGATAATAAGAATCGCATTTGAAGTGTTTAATGAAAACTGTTTCTTAAACTGTAGTATTCAGTTCAGCCTCATATATATATGTACATATGTTTCGTAGATTTAACAGAGAAGGGAAAATAAAATGTCAAAACGGATATTACTTCGTTTGGTTAGAAAAGCACTCTAAGTTTGACTCCAATCAAACACTACTGCTGTATTCTAAGCATTTCAAGGAAAGTTCAAAAGATATGATAACAAAATGGTGATATCATAACAAAACATTTTATAAAGAAAACAATTTTATTTATATATTAATAGATATGAAGATGTTTTGTTTTTAGAATAAAAGTAGATAAACGTCTTATGAATGTTTAGCCATCTTCCATTTCGTTAATTCTATTTTAAACTATAAACGACTTATTACCACAGCAACAGACCTTGTTAACCGTAAAAACGTATGTAATTTCTTTTATTGTGTTATTGTTGCATAGATGTAAACTACAATCTCTTCTTTCTGCAATATCAGGACAGTAGAACTACAACGTTAGTTTTCGTTCTTTATTGTTATAAAATAACATACTGCTCATTTTGTTGGACAAAGCTAATCGGAACAGAATAAACATAGTGTGCACAATAAAAATAACTTTGTCAGCCTTACATGTTTCGGTTTTATCTGAGAATATCAAGGAGTTTAATTATTTGATCAATCTAAGGTTATGATTAGATACGTGTCGGAATAGAGACCAAGGTCCTCATCTCTCATGCACGTGGCCATAACACTCTTTATTCCACTGAATAAATATCAAGAGGTTTATTATTTCCTCAACTTCGGTTGAGGTTTTGGTCTGAAATAGTAAACACCTTACAATTCTCAAACGACTTTGTAGCCGAAACGAAAGATGTTTGGTGTGCATTTCGTGGAATATCGTCCATAATTTAAAAGTAAAAGATTAGAGGGAAGAGGGCAGCGAAGCACAGAACTTATAAAACCACAAGTATATTATAATATAATGTTTTTTACAAACTTGTTGTTATGTCAGTAGTTAAAATCTTAAGGTCTTTACACAGCTTCAATCATGGTTCAAATCTGTATCTTTTAACAAGTACGTGAATTGGTAATTTCTACAGCCATACATTTTTACTAGTTAGGTTCTAATTGTAGTTCATGAATACCAAGTGGCGGTTCTAATATTGTTCTACGAGTACCATAAGAATGTTCTAATTATAGTTCACGAGTACCATAAGAATGTTCTAATTATAATTTTCCGAGTACCATTAGCATGTTGTAATTATAGTTCACGAGTACCAAAAGAAGGTTCCAATTTTCAAACTGTGAATCAAATTTCTCACGTTCTGGAATGTTTTTGAACATTATTTTCCTCAAAACGCTCCTGTATATCTAGAATTAATATTTTCTTTACAGAAACATCTATTAATAGATCTTGAGCTTTAGAACTAAACTGAATGTTTAAGTGTTTCCAGATTTTATCATTAACAGCCATTGTGATATAATAATTAAGGTTTAATACCATCGTCATGGTAAATTAGTTTGGTAAAGCTGCTGTTTACAGTGAATCTGAGGTTTGAAACATCTGTTGCTCTCAATTTTCAGTTTTTGGAAAATTTCTACTTTTACTGGACGAAGTGTCATTCTTAAAAATACAAGATAAACAGGAGGTTCAGGTACCTACTGAACTTTTAAAGAAACAGATCAACAAAAATCTGACTTACCTACTGCACTTTAAAAACTAACTGGAAACTCTGATACATACCATTTTATAAAAACAACATTAATGGAAAGTTCAGATACCTACCACGCTAATAAACACAAGATTACTTACTGCATACTTAACATCTAAATCAACCGGAAATTATATAAAAAATTAAAAACTTTGACGGATTTATAATGTCTGTTATGAGGATCAGGAGTTGTCTTGGTCTTAGTTCGATGCAATAGAAATATTTTTGTTTGTTTTGAATTTCACACAGAGTCACATCTTAAAACTTTCTGTGTCAGAAAGCATAACATTTGATAAACACTGTACTCCTGTCTTCTATACGTCCATTGTCGCTAGAAACTATTGCAGTGTCGTTTAGAAAACTACGAACCTTAACATTCTGTTATTATAAAAGAAAGTCACTCGAAACCCCAGTATTAATAGGAACACGAAAAACTATTACCTTGTGCATATAAATTAATTATAAAAATAAACGCTTTGAAGCTGACATTAAAAAGACATTATAGAAATGTACAAATTAATTAATGTAATAGTTTTGATCACAAATTAAAATCAAGAAACGAATTGATGGTGATGGTGTCCTATTCTTCTTTAAAAGGCAATGTTTTAAATACAGTATCAACATCGTACTGTCTAACATTTTCCAGACGATCAGTAGATGGCGCTAAAATTCCAATTCATGTTGTTTAGTTTGAGAAAAAAATTGCTTTGTTGAAGTCATATTCACAGCAATGTTATTATTGAGGTACAGCATACACTTGTTCGGTGCATCCACATGTTCGTTAAAATAGTATCAGATGATTCCTAAATTTAATTTATAAAAATAAGTGTATTTCAGCTGGTTAAAACCTGACACCTTTATAGGGTTTCCTTTTCACGGTGATTGTACAGGCACCATACATCACAAGAATGTTAATAACGTTATTATTAGGCAGTTTATACGCGAGCGCTATTGTATGTTAAACATCACAGAGCGGAAGATCTGCATATGTTTTCACGTTTAACAAGGTCTGTTGCTGTGGTAATAAGTCGTTTATAGTTCAAAATCGAATTCACGAAATGGAAAATGGTTAAAAATTCATATACATTATTAAGTCAGTGTCAAACAATCTTGGCAGGTTGACGCTTCAGACAATGTTGAACATTGTAAAATAATTCAAGGTCAAAGTATGAATGTGGCTGAATTACTTCACAAACAACCACGCTTTTCTCATGGCTAATAAGATGAACGGTGTTCAAGGGTAGGATCACCTCAAAATATTTACTTGGTGGGAGATTGTAAGTAACTGTAAATGTTGTTTATGAAAAAGGTTTGTAATAATTCTAAAATAAAGTTTATGTTCAAGTAATTACATTGTAATATATTATTTTTAATAACCCTTTTGCAAGTTGCATTAAATTCACTGCATGATAAAATATATACAAATGGTTACCAAAACTCTAACTACTAATAGCAGATTTATGGACTTCAAACATTAAAATTCAGAGTTCAATTTTCCATGATGTGTACAAGACAGCAGATAGCCTCTTGTGCAGTTTTGTGTTTAAGGAACAACTCTTAGTTGCAAAGTGCATTAGACTAGACTAAGCTGGTTTCTCAAATGATAAAATATATACACAGTGGTTATAGACATTCTGATAAACATGTGGTGGTAAAAAAGTGCATTGGACTAGACTAAGCTGGCTTCTCACATAATAAAATATATACACAGTTGTTATAGACATTCTGATAAACCTCTGTTGGTAGCAAAGTGCATTAGACTAAAGTAAGCTGGCTTCTCACATGATAAAATATATAGTGGTTATAGACATTCTGATAAAAATGTGTTGGTAACAAAGTGCATTAGACTAGACTAAGCTGGCTTCTCACATGATAAAATATATACACAGTTGTTATAGACATTCTGATAAACCTCTGTTGGTAACAAAGTGCATTAGACTAAACTAAGCTGGCTTCTCACATGATAAAATATATACACAGTGGTTATAGACATTCTGATAAACCTCTGTTAGTAACAAAGTGCATTAGACTAGACTAAGCTGGCTTCTTACATGATAAAATATATACACAGTGGTTATAGACATTGTGATAAACCTCTGTTGGTAACAAAGTGCATTAGACTAGACTAAGCTAGCTCCTCACATGATAAAATATATACACAGTTGTTATAGACATTCTGATAAACCTCTGTTGATAACAAAGTGCATTAGACTAGACTAAGCTGGCTTCTCACATAATAAAATATATACACAGTGGTTATAGACATTCTGATAAACCTCTGTTGGTAACAAAGTGCATTAGACTAGACTAAGCTGGCTTCTCACATGATAAAATATATACACAGTGGTTATAGACATTCTGATAAACCTGTGGTGGTAACAAAGTGCATTAGACTAGACTAAGCTGGCTTCTCACATGATAAAATATATACACAGTGGTTATAGACATTCTGATAAACCTGTGGTGGTAACAAAGTGCATTAGACTAGACTAAGCTGGCTTCTTACATGATAAAATATATATACAGTGGTTATAGACATTCTGATAAACCTCTGTTGATAACAAAGTGCATAAGACTAGACTAAGCTGGCTTCTCACACGATAAAATATATACACAGTGGTTATAGACATTCTGATAAACCTGTGTTGATAACAAAGTACATTAGACTAGACAAAGCTGGCTTCTCACATGATAAATACATACAAAATGGTTATAGACATTCTGATAAACCTCTGTTGATAACAAAGTGCATTAGACTAGACTAAGCTGGCTTCTCACATGATAAAATATATACACAGTGGTTATAGACATTCTGATAAACCTATGTTGGTAACAAAGTACATTAGACTAGACTAAGCTGGCTTCTCACATGATAAAATATATACACAGTTGTTATAGACATTCTGACAAACCTCTGTTTGTAACAAAGTGCATTAGATTAGACTAAGCTGGCTTCTCACATGATAAAATATATACAGAGTTTATAGGCATTCTGATAAACCTCTGTTTTTAACAAAGTGCATTAGACCAGACAAAGCTGGCTTCTCACATGATAAAATATATACACAGTGGTTATAGACATTCTGATAAACATGTGGTGGTAACAAAGTGCATTACACTAGACTAAGCTGGCTTCTCACATGATAAAATATATATATACAGTGGGTATAGACATTCTGATAAACCTGTGTTGGTAACAAAGTGCATTAGACTAGACAAAACTAGCTTCTCACATGATATAATATATACACAGTGGTTATAGACATTTTGATAAATTTTTGTTGGTAACAAAGTACATTAGATTACACTAAGCTGGCTTCTCACATGATATAATATATACACAGTGGTTATAGACATTCTGATAAACCTGTGGTGGTAACAAAGTGCATTAGACTAGACTAAGCTGGCTTCTCACATGATAAAATATATACACAGTTGTTATAGACATTGTGATAAACCTGTGTTGGTAACAAAGTGCATTAGACTAGACTAAGCTGGCTTCTCACATGATAAAATATATACACAGTTGTTATAGACATTCTGATAAACCTCTGTTGGTAACAAAGTGCATTAGACTAGACTAAGCTGGCTTCTCACATGATAAAATATATACACAGTGGTTATACACATTCTGATAAACCTCTGTTGGTAACAAAGTGCATTAGACTAGACTAAGCTGGCTTCTCACATGATACAATATATACACAGTGGTTATAGACATTCTGATAAACCTATGTTGGTAACAAAGTACATTAGACTTGACTAAGCTGGCTTCTCACATGATAAAATATATACACAGTTGTTATAGACATTCTGATAAACCTCTGTTTGTAACAAAGTGCATTACATTAAACTAAGCTGGCTTCTCACATGATAAAATATATACACAGTGGTTATAGTCATTCTGATAAATCCCTGTTGGTAACAAAGTGCATTAGACTAGACTAAGCTGGCTTCTCACATGATAAAATATATACAATGGTTATAGACATTCTGATAAACCTGTGTTGATAACAAAGTACATTAGACTAGACTAAGCTGGCTTCTCATATGATAAAATACATACGAAATGGTTATAGACATTCTGATAAACCTCTGTTGATAACAAAGTGCATTAGACTAGACTAAGCTGGCTTCTCACATGATAAAATATATACACAGTGGTTATATAAATTCTGATAAACCTGTGGTGGTAACAAAGTGCATTAGACTAGACTAAGCTGGCTTCTCACATGATAAAATATATACACAGTTGTTATAGACATTCTGATAAACCTCTGTTGGTAACAAAGTGCATTAGACTAGATTAAGCTGGCTTCTCACATAATAAAATATATACAATGGTTATAGACATTCTGATAAACCTCTGTTTTTTAACAAAGTGCATTAGACCAGACTAAGCTGGCTTCTCACATGTTAAAATATATACACAGTGGTTATAGACATTCTTTTAAACCTCTGTTGGTAAAAAAGTACATTAGACTAGACTAAGCTGGCTTCTCACATGATAAAATACATACAAAATGGTTATAGACATTCTGATAAACTTCTGTTGATAACAAAGTGCATTAGACTAGACTAAGCTGGCTTCTCACATGATAAAATATATACACAGTGGTTATAGACATTCTGATAAACATGTGGTGGTAACAAAGTGCATTACACTAGACTAAGCTGGCTTCTCACATGATAAAATATATATATACAGTGGGTATAGACATTCTGATAAACCTGTGTTGGTAACAAAGTGCATTAGACTAGACTAAACTAGCTTCTCACATGATATAATATATACACAGTGGTTATAGACATTTTGATAAATTTCTGTTGGTAACAAAGTACATTAGATTACACTAAGCTGGCTTCTCACATGATATAATGTATACACAGTGGTTATAGTCATTCTGATACACTTCTGTTAGTAACAAAGTGCATTAGACTAGTCTAAGCTGGCTTCTCACATGATAAAATATATACACAGTGGTTACAGACATTCTGATAAACCTGTGGTGGTAACAAAGTGCATTAGACTAGAGTAAGCTGGCTTCTCACATGATAAAATATATATACAGTGGTTATAGACATTCTATTAAACCTTTGTTGGTAAGAAAGTACATTAGACTAGACTAAGCTGGCTTCTTACATGATCAAATATATACATAGTGGTTATAGACATTCTGATAAACCTCTGTTGGTAACAAAGTGCATTAGACTAGACTAAGCTGGCTTCCCACATGATAAAATATATACAATGGTTATAGACATTCTGATAAACCTGTGTTGATAACAAAGTACATTAGACTAGACTAAGCTGGCTTCTCATATGATAAAATATATACACAGTTGTTATAGACATTTTGATAAACCTGTGTCGGTAACAAAGTGCATTAGACTAGAGTAAGTTGGCTTCTCACATGATATAATATATACACAGTGGTTATAGACTTTCTGATAAACCTCTGTTGGTAACAATGTGCATTAGACTAGAATAAGGTGGCTTCTCACATGATAAAATATATACACAGTGGTTATAGACATTCTGATAAACCTGTGTTGGTAACAAAGTACATTAGACTAGACTAAGCTGGCTTCTCACATGATAAAATATATACACAGTGGTTATAGACATTCTGATAAACCTGTGTTGGTAACAAAGTGCGTTAGACTAGACTAAGCTAACTCCTCACATGATAAAATATATACACAGTGGTTATAGACATTCTGATAAACCTGTGTTGGTAACAAAGTGCGTTAGACTAGACTAAGCTAACTCCTCACGTGATAAAATACATACATAGTGGTTACAGACATTCTGATAAACCTGTGTTGATAACAAAGTGCATTAGACTAGACTAAGCTGGCTTCTCACATGATATAATATATACACAGATGTTATACACATTTTGATAATCCTGTGGTGGTATCAAAGTGCATTAGACTAGACTAAACTAGCTCCTCACATGATAAAATATATACACAGTGGTTATAGACATTCTGATAAACCTCTGTTGATAACAAAGTGCATTAGACTAGACTAAGCTGGCTTTTCACATGATAAAATATATACACAGTGGTTACAGACATTCTGATAAACCTGTGGTGGTAACAAAGTGCATTAGACTAGAGTAAGCTGGCTTCTCACATGATAAAATATATATACAGTGGTTATAGACATTCTATTAAACCTTTGTTGGTAAGAAAGTACATTAGACTAGACTAAGCTGGCTTCTTACATGATCAAATATATACACAGTGGTTATAGACATTCTGATAAACCTCTGTTGGTAACAAAGTGCATTAGACTAGACTAAGCTGGCTTCCCACATGATAAAATATATACAATGGTTATAGACATTCTGATAAACCTGTGTTGATAACAAAGTACATTAGACTAGACTAAGCTGGCTTCTCACATGATAAAATATATACACAGTGGTTATAGACATTCTGATAAACCTGTGTTGGTAACAAAGTACATTAGACTAGACTAAGCTGGCTTCTCACATGATAAAATATATACACAGTGGTTATAGACATTCTGATAAACCTGTGTTGGTAACCAAGTGCGTTAGACTAGACTAAGCTAACTCCTCACGTGATAAAATACATACAAAGTGGTTACAGACATTCTGATAAACCTGTGTTGATAACAAAGTGCATTAGACTAGACTAAGGTGGCTTCTCACATGATATAATATATACACAGATGTTATAGACATTCTGATAAACCTGTGGTGGTATCAAAGTGCATTAGACTAGACTAAACTAGCTCCTTACATGTATATAATTCTGTAATTAAAAACATGTTAGAATGTTATTTTTTCTATATTCTTCTGAATTTACCCTTTATGAATTTAAAAGTATATTTATAAGTATATAAAAGTATCACATCAGGTTTATCTCTTATTTGCTGCATATTACTGTCCAGAAAGCCTTTGGATAGATATGAGAACTTTTTAACTGAGCTGGACAATGAAACAAAAGCTTCTTGTAAACACTGTTTACATATATGTGTCTCACAACAGTTGGTATGGGTATTAACGCTACTGATAAGGAGAGAACAGTGTTTCGACCTTTCTTGGTCATCTTCAGGTTAAGAATTGAAGAGGACCATGGAAGGTCAAAACGTTGTTCTCTATTAATCAATAGTGTTAATACCCATACCAGCCATTCTGGGATACATTTTTATTTCTAGTGGGTGTATTGTCATCAAAACTGTTTACAATTATATCACAAAAACTCCTGAGATACTGTTCAAACTATTAACATTTATTTAAAGTGTTTTTTTATTTTTCAACTTCTTTAAATTCTTGCAACAAAAGTTCTCTATAAAGACTTTTATGTGTGTTTGAAGACCACTTTTGATTTGTGGGAAAACATTTTAAATGTCTGTAATTTTAAAGCCTGTAAAAGTATATCTCTGAAATGTTCCAGTAAACATTCAATAGTTGTACCACAAGGTTTCTGAGTGTTATCCTTTCATTGGAGCTTTTAGATAAGAGGTTCGTCAACAGACATTTTCTTTGTTTTCAACTGCAAGTTTTGATCATTTGTAAAAATAGCCATAAAACATTTTATAAAAAACTTAAAGACAAAATAGCCCTTGATAGTTTTGTAAATAACCTTCTGTTTATCGAATTTTTTCTGTGTTTGTTGTCATTTAAACCGAACTAAAACAGAGTTAAACATCTCAATTGAGTGTTGTGTCGTATATTTTTTGTTAAGTTTCAAAGTTTCCATGCATGCACATGCTTATAAAATAGTAAACAAGTGTGATTCTACAGAAAAATGTTTCATCATATCCTTAAACACATGACACTTATGTAAAATATAATTATTTTCACACAAGAAAAAAAATATAAATTAGGCTTAATCATGGATTGCCTCAAATTGTCTTCTTATAGCTTCACTAAAATGGATTACTCTTGTTTAACCTGTGGCAGGTAAGCTAACTTTAATTAAATTAGTTTTATTTTGTGGTTTTGGCCCCTTCCAAAATATTTTACCAATATTCGTTGGTAAAAGAGTAGCCCAAAAGTTGGCGGTGGGTGGTGATGACTAGCTGCCTTCCCTCTAGTCTTACGCTACTAAATTAGGGATGGCTAGCACAGATAGCCCTCGACTAGCTTTGTGCGAAATTGAGAAAAACAAACACAAACAAATATATACACATTTTTATTACACTGTTGGTTAATGCAGTTATTTCAGAGCTTCAAATAATTGTCTATTTATTTTTAAGTCTACACGGACTGACTCAGTTACTTTATGATACAGTTAGACAAAACGAATTAATATTCTTGTTCTGTTATTACAATACAGTCTGTTATAATTTCACTTTAAAAATCGTCATTATACAGTGTTTAGAGCTATATCTATATATGATTTATCTAGCTAGTTAACTCACTACATTTTGGACACGTACGTATAGTTAAACTGAGGCCTAGAACATTCTATACGCTACGAGATATCGTGATGCAATAGTACAACAATCGCCAATTCACGACAACTGATCTACACAACATATGATTTGTAAACAGTTATATAAACAAACAGGCGATGAACCATCAGCTTCTAATAGTAAGTAATTTAACGTTATACGTATATTGAAACAGTCGTGTATATCTAACACACCCAGAAAAAAATTACACAAGTATGAAATCATGTAAAAGAAGCAAATATATCTACGGTCAAAATATGTTATTATTACTGTCACCTTATAAGTACCCGAAACATGAAAGTTTGACCTTGTATATTCTTAAGTTGATACTGCAGTTGAAACAGCAAATAATAATTTGTGAAATATTCTGGATAAACAATAGTATTTACACATACATATAAGCTGAAATACCTGTCAACAATCGGAAAATGTTTAAACTTAATTTAAAGAATGTAAGTTTAATATAAATCATATATTGCAATGTAATAACTTGAACATAAACTTTATTTTAAAATTATAACAAACGTTTTTCACAAGGGAAATTAACCAACAGGCCTTAGAAAACACAAATAGGGTTACGATCAAATTTGAAACCACTTAGAACATTTACCATAGTTCATTGTTTATTTAAATACAAATATGATTAAGTTTGGTCCAGTAGACTCACAGAAATTGAGGTATAAACAATCACACCTTTCGTATTTATATATATAGATAATAAGAATCGCATTTGAAGTGTTTAATGAAAACTGTTTCTTAAACTGTAGTATTCAGTTCAGCCTCATATATATATGTACATATGTTTCCTGGATTTAACAGAGAAGAGAAAATAAAATGTCAAAACGAATATTACTTCGTTTGGTTAGAAAAGCACTCTAAGTTTGACTCCAATCAAACACTACTGCTGTATTCTAAGCATTTCAAGGAAAGTTCAAAAGATATGATAACAAAATGGTGATATCATAACAAAACATTTTATAAAGAAAACAATTTTATTTATATATTAATAGATATGAAGATGTTTTGTTTTTAGAATAAAAGTAGATAAACGTCTTATGAATGTTTAGCCATCTTCCATTTCGTTAATTCTATTTTAAACTATAAACGACTTATTACCACAGCAACAGACCTTGTTAACCGTGATAACGTATGTAATTTCTTTCATTGTGTTATTGTTGCATAGATGTAAACTACAATCTCTTCTTTCTGCAATATCAGGACCGTAGAACTACAACGTTAGTTTTCGTTCTTGATTGTTATAAAATAACATACTGCTCATTTTGTTGGACAAAGCTAATCGGAACAGAATAAACATAGTGTGCACAATAAAAATAACTTTGTCAGCCTTACATGTTTCGGTTTTATCTGAGAATATCAAGGAGTTTAATTATTTGATCAATCTATGGTTATGATTAGATACGTGTCGGAATAGAGACCAAGGTCCTCATCTCTCATGCACGTGGCCATAACACTCTTAATTCCACTGAATAAATATCAAGAGGTTTATTATTTCCTCAAATTCGGTTGAGGTTTTGGTCTGAAATAGTCATTCACTATAAACACATTAAACTTCTTAAACGACTTTGTAGCCGAAACGAAAGATGTTTGGTGTGCATTTCGTGGAATATCGTCCATAATTTAAAAGTAAAAGATTAGAGGGAAGAGGGCAGCGAAGCACAGAACTTATAAAACCACAAGTATATTATAATATAATGTTTTTACAAACTTGTTGTTCTGTCAGTAGTTAAAATCTTAAGGTCTTTACACAGCTTCAATCATGGTTCAAATCTGTATCTTTTAACAAGTACGTGAATTGGTAATTTCTACAGCCATACATTTTTACTAGTTAGGTTCTAATTGTAGTTCATGAATACCAAGTGGCGGTTCTAATATTGTTCTACGAGTACCATAAGAATGTTCTAATTATGGTTCACGAGTACTATAAGAATGTTCTAATTATAATTTTCCGAGTACCATTAGCATGTTGTAATTATAGTTCACGAGTACCAAAAGAAGGTTCCAATTTTCAAACTGTGAATCAAATTTCTCACGTTCTGGAATGTTTTTGAACATTATCTTCTTCAAAACGCTCCTGTATTATCGAGAATTAATATTTTCTTTACAGAAACATCTATTAATAGATTCTGAGCTTTAGAACTAAACTGAATGTTTAAGTGAGTCCAGATTTTATCATTAACAGCCATTGTGATATAATAATTAAGGTTTAATACCATCGTCATGGTAAATTAGTTTGGTAAAGCTGCTGTTCACACAGTGGATCTGAGGTTTGAAACATCTGTTGCTCTCAATTTTCAGTTTTTGGAAAATTTCTACTTTTACTGGATGAAGTGTCATTCTTAAAAATACAAGATAAACAGGAGGTTCAGGTACCTACTGAACTTTTAAAGAAACAGATCAACAGAAATCTGACTTACCTACTGCACTTTAAAAACTAACTGGAAACTCTGATACATACCATTTTATAAAAACAACATTAATGGAAAGTTCAGATACCTACCACGCTAATAAACATAAGATTACTTACTGCATACTTAACATCTAAATCAACCGGAAATTACATAAAAATTAAAAACTATGACGGATTTATAATGTCTGTTATGAGGATCAGGAGTTGTCTTGGTCTTAGTTTGATGCAATAGAAAATATTTTTGTTTGATTTGAATTTCACACAGAGTCACATCTTAAAACTTTCTGTGTCAGAAAGCATAACATTTGATAAACACTGTACTCCTGTCTTCTATACGTCCATTGTCGCTAAAAACTATTGCAGTGTCGTTTAGAAAACTACGAACCTTAACATTCTGTTATTATAAAAGAAAGTCACTCGAAACCCCAGTGTTAATAGGAACAAGAAAAACTATTACCTTGTGCATATAAATTAGTTATAAAAATAAACGCTTTGAAGCTGACATTAAAAAGACATTATAGAAATGTACAAATTAATTAATGTAATAGTTTTGATCCGAAATTAAAATCAAGAAACGAATTGATGGTGATGGTGTCCTATTCTTCTTTAAAAGGCAATGTTTTAAATACAGTATCAACATCGTACTGTCTAACATTTTCCAGACGATCAGTAGATGGCGCTAAAATTCCAATTCATATTGTTTATTTTGAGAAAAAAATTGCTTTGTTGAAGTCATATTCACATCAATGTTATTTATTGAGGTACAGCACACACTTGTTCGGTGCATCCACATGTTTGATTTCGTTAAAATAGTATCAGATGATTCCTAAATTTAATTTATAAAAATAAGTGTATTTCAGCTGGTTAAAACCTGACACCTTTTATAGGGGTTTCCTTTTCACGGTGATTGTACAGGTACCATACATCACAAGAATGTTAATAACGTTATTATTAGCCAGTTTATACGCGAGTGCTATTGTATGTTAAACATCACAGAGCGGAAGATCTGCATATGTTTTCACGTTTAACAAGGTCTGTTGCTGTGGTAATAAGTCGTTTATAGTTCAAAATCGAATTCACGAAATGGAAAATGGTTAAAAATTCATATAGATTATTAAGTCAGTGTCAAACAATCTTGGCAGGTTGACGCTTTAGACAATGTTGAACATTGTAAAATAATTCAAGGTCAAAGTATGAATGTGGTTGAATTACTTCACAAACAACCACGCTTTTCTCATGGCTAATGAGATGAAAGGTGTTCAAGGGTAGGATCACCTCAAAATATTCACTTGGTGGGAGATTGTAAGTGAACTGTAAATGTTGTTTATGAAAAAGGTTTGTAATAATTCTAAAATAAAGTTTATGTTCAAGTAATTACATTGTAATATATGATTTATATTAAACTTACATTGTTTAAATTAATTTTAAACATTTTTCCGATAGCTGACAGATATTTTAGCTTTAAAATATATGTAAATACTGTTGTTTTTCTAGAATATTTTACAAATTATTATTAGCTTTTTAACTGTAGTACTTACTTAAGAATATACAAAGTTAAACTTTCATGTTTCGGGTACTTATAAGGTGACAGTAATAATAACATATTTTGACCGTAGATATATTTGCTTCTTTCACATGATTTTATATTTGTGTAATGTTTGCTGGGTGTGTTAGATATACACGACTGTTTCCATATACGTATAACGCGAGTGTTAAATTACTTACTTTTAGAAGCTGATAGTTCATCGCCACTTTGTTTATGTAACTGTTTACAAATCATATGTTGTGTAGATCAGTTGTCGTGAATTGGCGATTGTTGTATTGTTGCGACATGTTACTATAACCTTGTGAAATATTTCCGTGTTTTAATTGAGTACCATTGCATCACGATAACTCGTAGTGTAGAGAACGTTTGGGCCTCTGTTGGATCATAAGTACATATCCAAAATGTAGTTAGTTAACTAGCTAGATAGACAGATCTAAAATGTGTGCTTGCGAGTTTAGTCCTATACATTGTATAATGAGAATACTTAAATTGAAATTATTACAGGCTGTATTTAAATAATAGAACAAAAAGACTAATTTGTCTTGTCTAACTGTATGATAAAGTAACTGAGTCAGTACGTTAGGACTTGACAACAAATATACAATTATTTAAAGCTGTGGAATAACTACAATAACCAACAGTACATTAAACATGTGTATATATAGTTAACTTCTTTTAATATATTATTTTAAAATAAGTGAGTTGTGTTTTTGTTTGTTTATTGTAGAAATTCATCCCCAAGAAGTTACAGACACCTACTGCAAAGTTCCTTTGTTAACCATCAAGCAAGATTAATAACACCTCAGGATAGATATTGTTAACAATGATATTAATTATTCTTTTAAAGCAACAGGAAACGTGAATTGAAATTTAGAATTTACAGCTTAATTTTACTTGTTTGTTTTTCTTATAGCAAATCACATGGAGCTATCTGCGGAACCCACTGAGGGGAACTGAACCCCTGATTTTAACATTGTAAGTAGTTAGTCTTACTGGTGTAGTAGAGAGGGGCTTGTTTGTAGTTAAGCACAAAGTTATCCAATGGACTATCTGTGCTCTGACTACCACAGGTATCGAAACTCGGTTTCTAGAGGAACAAGCACGAATACATACCACTGTACCACTTGGGGGCATAGAGTGTTTGTTACGAGATTTTAAAAACTGATGCACCAGTAAAATCACGCTTTTTGTATTTTGTCAGAATTATTGTTCTACTGCAATATATTTACAGTTAAAATTCATCGCCTAATCATTCTGGGCAGGCGTGTGTCACGTTAATTAAATATTTTACTCGAATTTTAGAAAGAAAACTCCGTAAATATGACACAGCGTTGTAAAAATAATTTGTAAATTTGAACCAGTATTATAAGAATACTCTCTACATCTTGTCCAGTAAAGTAAGAATACTCCGTACATGTAGTCCATTGTTGGAAGAATACTCCGTACATGTAGTCCATTGTTGGAAGAATACTCCGTGCATGTGGTCCATTCTTCCATCTTTTTTCATGATATAGATTTATTTACGAAATTAATAGTTCCTTTTGTTAATACGAAGTTCATTTTTGTTGATTTTGTGTATTTTCCTTATAGTAAAACCACATCGGGCTATCTGCTGAGTCCAAGTAGAGAAATTGTACACCTTATTGTAGCGTTGTAAATCCGTATACTTACCACCTTACCAGCGGGGGACATTTTTGTTAGGGTCAATTACAATTGAAATAAAGAAAGAACAAGAAAATAAGAAGAAATGAGTTTAGATGAGACTGGTTTTATAATTTTGTCAATTCTGTATTACGTTTAACCTGTTTAAACCCGCTAACGCTATTTATCTACTGTTTTCAGAAGTTAAGATGCCCTCTTCCCTTAGTGGCATATCTACGAACTTACACTTCAAGAAACCGGGTGTCGGTACTTGTGATGGGCAGAGCAGAGACAGCCCTATGTATCGGTTCATACATAGTAACAAACAAACAAGTTAAGATGCACGTTCGTCAAGACCACTCGTAATGTGATTCATTGAATGAAATTGTTCACTGAAGATATAAAATTTAAATAACTAATTAATGAACCATTTAGTATTTTTTAATTTTTCGTTTTTCTACTTATAATTTTACTGTTATTTTACTGTTTTGCTTTCAAAATAACCCGAACCTGTTGTTTCGAGTTATATTTTTATAAGGTGTGGTTTCAGTCATTGTTCCTCTTTTTGTGTACTAGTTTTGGGAAATGCACAATTTGGAGTTTCAAATCACTTTTTGTCGTCTTATAAGCTGCTACTCTGATTTATTTTCCTTTTAATGGACAAGTTTTGGAACTATATGTTCCTCCTCCTAAATATATCAGTGTTTCATATTGTGTCTTTTAATCATATCTGGCTTTTTCCGCGCGCTGTCGAACCGACTTATATATACTACATATCTCCAATTATAATTGATGACTATACTGTAGACAGAATGCAGATAAAAATATAGAACGTGTATGTCAACAGCCTACTAAGAAATGCTCTAATAAGGAAAGAAGTTGATTGATTATGTATTCGTTTAGATGAATCTTACTTAATCCTCTCATGGCAATCAAAGCTATTCAACAAGAATAATATTTATAATACTAAAAGATTTAGTTGTCAATTCCAACATTGCTCAGCGAATAGAAATGGATAAACTGCTTATTCTATCGTGTTCCCGTTCATAGAATCGTTATTTTCACCGTAATGTCTGTAGGTACGTAGTTGTTTACTATGTCTTAAATCTTAGTTGAAGTCACCTAAAACAACATAAAATTCGCGTCTTTAAGAATGTTTAAATGGAAGATTTCGATGAATCGAAGATATTTTAACAAACTTGAACAGTTAAAAGTGAAATTCCCATCTATTGGAGCTCATGTTCACTAAACGTTATTTCCAAACAGTTACAAGGCAGGTTTTGTCAAAACTAGTCAAATAATTCAGGGTGAGACACAACTAACAAAAGATTCCAAAACCATCAAACAAAATCAACACAAATCACGAAAATAATAACGAACCTAAATCAAATCGCGAGAGGAACAAAAGTGGACACCATCATTCCAGACTTTAATCGTGAAAGCCGATTTTCCTTTAAAACTTAATACCAGTTACGATTTTCCTTTAAAACTTAATACCAGTCACGATTTCATCGCGTAGCAATCAACTCAAAATTTCAAGGGGAGAGTTGAAAAGGAAGGAAAACGATCCTGAACACCCCAGTGGGGGAAGAAGTTCCCTGATTTGTCTCACTTCAAACTAGAAGAACGATCCTGAACAACTAAGTTGGGGAGAAAAGTCCCCTGGTTTGTCTCTCTTTAAACTAAACCACTGCCACGAACGTGTACTGTAGTAGTTACAAGGAAGTTATCAGCTTTGTTACTGCTGACAGCTCAAATGACCGCGTTTGATCACTTATACATTGTTCACAACATTATATGCTCGTATTAACTGTTCCATGTTGCAGGACACATATTTACACTTAACACTGCTAACAAAAGTTACAGTTATTTTAAGTATACGAAGAAAATAATGATTTTGTACGAGACTAGCATTTAGCATCAATGATGCCTACGTCAAAAGACGTGAATACCTTACTATACGTTTTATTCAGCTCAGTTCAAATTACAGTTTGTTTTAAATTTCGCGCAAAGCTATAGGAGGGCTATCTGAGTCAGTTTACAGTATTCTGTAACGTTCCTCAGAGGCACAGCGGTAAAATATACGGACTTATAATGCTAGAATTCTGGTTTCGACACCCGTGGTTGGCACAGAATGAATAGCCCATTGTGTGGTTTTATACGTAATCACAAATAAACCGTATTCTGATAATAAATAATAACTTTAATTACAATTAATCTAGTATAGAAACAAACAATTTTAAAGTGTGTAAGGTATTGTATATCACTGTCTGATAACATCATCATAATATGTTTTTTTAATTAAGAGTGAAAACAAGTAACTATTCATAAGTTTAACAGATGGTTTTGAAACATAACTAAAATTTTCTTATTTTTTTTTATATTTTTGAGCATTTCATTCCAAACCAAAACCTTTGCATAATTTACAGACTACAACCGCAGTTATTTTTAAAAAGTGGTATATTTAAACCAGCATTATGTCTTTTACAAAACGTTGAGAACTCGATATATTTATTTTTACCATGAATATAAAATTGTCAATTAAACGATACTTTAATGTTTAATATTTATGTTTATTAAGTAATTTATACACAGGATACTGATGCATTAATCCAAAATTTGTTCTTAAATATCTTCTTTGTGTGTTCGCCCGGCATGGTCAAGCGCGTTTAGGCGTGCGACTCGTAATCTGAGGGTCACCGGGTTCGCATCCCCGTCGCGCCAAACATGCTCGCCATTTGAAAATTAAGGTCAATAATTATGAAAATTGTTTTAAAACTGTAAATAGTATATGTATTTGTAACTCAAGGAATTATTTTCCAGTTTCACCGTGAGAAGTCTACAAGTAGGACAGCGATAAGTTTATGAAGTTCCAATGTTAAAATCCGAGGTTCAACTCTACGCAGTATACAGTGCAGCTGGTTTACTGTGGCTTTGCTTTAAGACAAAGGAATAAACAAGCCAGTTTCACTTCGAGTTTTTATTAGACTCGCTTCAACCCCCGTCGCTCAGCAGGATGTCTGCGGACTTACAACGTTAGAAATTGAATGTCGATACTCGTGATGGGCGGAGAACAAATGGTCCATTGCGTGACTCTGTGCTTTATTTGAAATACACAAGCAAAAAAACAATTTATTGGATTATTTTCGAACAGTCTCTAGTGACACAGCGGTATGTCTGAGAACTTACAAAGCTAAAAAAAACCGTGTTTCGATACCCATATGTCCCCCCGCTAGTACAGCGGTAATTCTTCGGATTGTCAACGCTAAAATCAGGGTTTCGATTCCTATTGATGAGCTAAGCAGATAGCCCAATGTGGCTTTGCTATAAGAAAAACACACACACTCGATACTCGCGGTTGACAGAGCACAAATAGTTCATTGTGAAGCTTTGTGCTTAATTCCAAACAAGCAAACAAATCAAATCTTTCTACAACCCAAGTCAAGAATGAAAGAAACAAGAAGTTTACTTCTTACCGAATTGTTTCTAGAAGAACCACGTGTGAACTAGAAAAGCGGATTTCACATATATTTAGTTATTATTACTACCACAGGATTTTAACAAATATACTGTGACAGTAATTTTACAAATGATCAACACCTACATTTAATTATTTTAAAATTCCTTACCTGTAATAAAAATAATAAATTATTGACTTACTGTATCTGTCCGTTTTCTATATAACATTGATCACCTGCAAGTCCACATACAACTTATAAAAGTATGAACTACGTTTCTAAACTGTTCTTAGTTTCTCATAGAAAATATTCTGTAGGACACTTACTGTTTCATAAATTCTCTATAACCAATACTTGCCCTAAAGTTATATATAATAAATGAACGACTTACTGAATACTGATGTTCAAGATATCACAATTTTTAGACTGTCTACCACGAAACACACGTTCAAATTTATTCTGTTATAAGTTCATAAAACTAATGAACTTGTATCTTAAGTCAAACTATGCGTATGGACAGTTATTGTGTTTGTTGAATTTCGCACAAAGCTACTAGAGGGTTTTCTGTGCTAGCCGTCCCTAATTTAGCAGTGTAAGACTAGAGGGAAGACAGCTAGTCATCACCACTCACCTCCAACTGTTGGGCTATTCTTTTACCAACGAATAATGGGGTTGACTGTCACATTTGAACGCCTCCACGGCTGAAAGGGCAAATTGTTTGATGAGACCGGGATTCAACCTCGCGACCCTCAGATTACGAGTCGAGTGCCACCTAACCACCTGGCTATGGCGTGCCTAGTGAAATGTATTTCAAGATTGCTGGTATGGGTATTAAAACTTTTATTAAAATAGAGAACAACGTTTCGACTTTCTTAGGTCATCTCTTGGTACCAAAAGGAAAGTTCAAAAGATATGATAACAAAATGGTGATATCATAACAAAAAATTTTATATAGAAAACAATTTTATTTATATATTAATAGATGTGAAGATGTTTTGTTTTTAGAATAAAAGTAGATAAACGTCTTATGAATGTTTAGCCATCTTCCATTTCGTTAATTCTATTTTAAACTATAAACGACTTATTACCACAGCAACAGACCTTGTTAACCGTGATAACGTATGTAATTTCTTTCATTGTGTTATTGTTGCATAGATGTAAACTACAATCTCTTCTTTCTGCAATATCAGGACCGTAGAACTACAACGTTAGTTTTCGTTCTTGATTGTTATAAAATAACATACTGCTCATTTTGTTGGACAAAGCTAATCGGAACAGAATGAACATAGTGTGCACAATAAAAATAACTTTGTCAGCCTTACATGTTTCGGTTTTATCTGAGAATATCAAGGAGTTTAATTATTTGATCAATCTAAGGTTATGATTAGATACGTGTCGGAATAGAGACCAAGGTCCTCATCTCTCATGCACGTGGCCATAACACTCTTAATTCCACTGAATAAATATCAAGAGGTTTATTATTTCTTCAAATTCGGTTGAGGTTTTGGTCTGAAATAGTCATTCACTATAAACACATTAAAATTCTCAAACGACTTTGTAGCCGAAACAAAAGATGTTTGGTGTGCATTTCGTGGAATATCGTCCATAATTTAAAAGTAAAAGATTAGAGAGATGAGGGCAGCGAAGCACAGAACTTATAAAACCACAAGTATATTATAATCTAATGTTTTTACAAACTTGTTGTTCTGTCAGTAGTTAAAATTTTAAGGTCTTTACACAGCTTCAATTATGGTTCAAATCTGTATCTTTTAAGAACAAGTACGTGAATTGGTAATTTCTACAGCCATACATTTTTACTAGTTAGGTTCTAATTGTAGTTCATGAATACCAAGTGGCGGTTCTAATATTGTTCTACGAGTACCATAAGAATGTTCTAATTATGGTTCACGAGTACTATAAGAATGTTCTAATTATAATTTTCCGAGTACCATTAGCATGTTGTAATTATAGTTCACGAGTACCAAAAGAAGGTTCCAATTCTCAAACTGTGAATCAAATTTCTCACGTTCTGGAATGTTTTTGAACATTATCTTCTTCAAAACGCTCCTGTATTATCTAGAATTAATATTTTCTTTACAGAAACATCTATTAATAGATCCTGAGCTTTAGAACTAAACTGAATGTTTAAGTGTTTCCAGATTTTGTCATTAACAGCCATTGTGATATAATAATTAAGGTTTAATACCATCGTCATGGTAAATTAGTTTGGTAAAGCTGCTGTTCACACAATGGATCTCAGGTTTGAAACATCTGTTGCTCTCAATTTTCAGTTTTTGGAAAATTTCTACTTTTACTGGACGAAGTGTCATTCTTAAAAATACAAGATAAACAGGAGGTTCAGGTACCTACGGAACTTTTAAAGAAACAGATCAACAGAAATCTGACTTACCTACTGCACTTTAAAAACTAACTGGAAACTCTGATACATACCCATTTTATAAAAACAACATTAATAGAAAGTTCAGATACCTACCACGCTAATAAACACAAGATTACTTACTGCATACTTAACATCAAAATCAACCGAAAATTATATTAAAAAATAAAAACTATGACGCATTTATAATGTCTGTTATGAGGATCAGGAGTTGTCTTGGTCTTAGTTCGATGCAATAGAAAATATTTTTGTTTGATTTGAATTTCACACAGAGTCACATCTTAAAACTTTCTGTGTCAGAAAGCATAACATTTGATAAACACTGTACTCCTGTCTTCTATACGTCCATTGTCGCTAAAAACTATTGCAGTGCCGTTTAGAAAACTACGAACCTTAACATTCTGTTATTATAAAAGAAAGTCACTCGAAACCCCAGTATTAATAGGAACACGAAAAACTATTACCTTGTGCATATAAATTAGTTATAAAAATAAACGCTTTGAAGCTGACATTAAAAAGACATTATAGAAATGTACAAATTAATTAATGTAATAGTTTTGATTACAAAAATAAAATCAAGAAACGAATTGATGGTGATGGTGTCCTATTCTTTAAAAGACAATGTTTTAAATACAGTATCAACATCGTACTGTCTAACATTTTCCAGACGATCAGTAGATGGCGCGCAAATTCCAATTCATATTGTTTAGTTTGAGAAAAAATTGCTTTGTTGAAGTCATATTCACATCAATGTTATTTATTGAGGTACAGCATACACTTGTTCGGTGCATCCACATGTTTGATTTCGTTAAAATAGTATCAGATGATTCCTATATTTAATTTATAAAAATAAGTGTATTTCAGCTGGTTAAAACCTGACACCTTTCATAGGGGTTTCCTTTTCACGGTGATTGTACAGGTACCATACATGAATGTTAATAACGTTATTATTAGCCAGTTTATACGTGAGTGTTATTGTATGTTAAACATCACAGAGCGGAAGATCTGCATATGTTTTCATGTTTAAAAGATCTGTTGCTGTGGTAATAAGTCGTTTATAGTTCAAAATAGAATTCACGAAATGGAAAATTTTTTAAAATTCATATAGATTATTAAGTCAGTGTCAAACAATCTTGGCAGGTTGACGCTTCAGACAATGTTGAACATTGTAAAATAATTCAAGGTCAAAGTATGAATGTGGCTGAATTACTTCACAAACAACCACGCTTTTCTCATGGCTAATGAGATGAAAGGTGTTCAAGGGTAGGATCACCTCAAAATATTTACTTGTTTGGAGATTGTAAGTGAACTGTAAATGTTGTTTATGAAAAAGGTTTGTAATAATTCTAAAATAAAGTTTACGTTCAAGTAATTACATTGTAATATATGATTTATATTAAACTTACATTGTTTAAATTAAGTTTAAACATTTTTTCCGACAGCTGACAGATATTTCAGCTTTAAAATATATGTAAATACTGTTGTTTTTCTAGAATATTTTTCAAATTATTATTAGCTTTTTAACTGTAGTACTTACTTAAGAATATACAAAGTTAAACTTTCATGTTTCGGGTACTTATAAGGTGACAGTAATAATAACATATTTTGACCGTAGATATATTTGCTTCTTTCACATGATTTCATACTTGTGTAATTTTTTTCTGGGTGTGTTAGATATACACGACTGTTTCCATATACGTATAACGCGAGTGTTAAATTACTTACATTTAGAAGCTGATAGTTCATCGCCAGTTTGTTTATATAACTGTTTACAAATTATATGTTGTGTAGATCAGTTGTCGTGAATTGGCGATTGTTGTATTGTTGCGACATGTTACTATAACCTTGTGAAATATTTCCGTGTTTTAATTGAGTACCATTGCATTACGATATCTCGTAGTGTAGAGAACGTTTGGGCCTCTGTTGGATCATAAGTACATATCCAAAATGTAGTTAGTTAACTAGCTAGATAGACAGATCTAAAATGTGTGCTTGCGAGTTTAGTCCTATACATTGTATAATGAGAATACTTAAATTGAAATTATTACAGGCTGTATTTAAATAATAGAACAAAAAGACTAATAAATCTTGTCTAACTGTATGATAAAGTAACTGAGTCAGTACGTTAGGACTTGACAACAAATATACAATTATTTAAAGCTGTGGAATAACTACAATAACCAACAGTACATTAAACATGTGTATATATAGTTAACTTCTTTTAATATATTATTTTAAAATAAGTGAGTTGTGTTTTTGTTTGTTTATTGTAGAAATTCATCCCCAAGAAGTTACAGACACCTACTGCAAAGTTCCTTTGTTAACCATCAAGCAAGATTAATAACACCTCAGGATAGATATTGTTAACAATGATATTAATTATTCTTTTAAAGCAAAAGAAAACGTGAATTGAAATTTAGAATTTACAGCTTAATTTTACTTGTTTGTTTTTCTTATAGCAAAGTCACATCGAGCTATCTGCGGAACCCACCGAGAAGAATTGAACCCCCGATTTTAACATTGTAAGTAGTTAGTCTTACTGGTATAGTAGAGAGGGGCTTGTTTGTAGTTAAGCACAAAGTTATCCAATGGACTATCTGTGCTCTGACTACCACAGTTATCGAAACTCGGTTTCTAGAGGAATAAGCACGAATACATACCACTGTACCACTTGGGGGCATAGAGTGTTTGTTACGAGATTTTAAAAACTGATGCACCAGTAAAATCGCGCCTTTTGTATTTTGTCAGAATTATTGTTCTATTGCAATATATTTACAGTTAAAATTCATCGCCTAATCATTCTTGGCAGGCGTGTATCACGTTAATTAAATATTTTACTCGAATTTTAGAAAGAATACTCCGTAAATATGACACAGCGTTGTAAAAATAATTTGTAAATTTGAACCAGTATTATAAGAATACTGTCTACATCTTGTCCAGTAAAGTAAGAATACTCCGTACTTGTTGTCCATTGTTGGAAGAATACCCCGTACATGTGGTCCATTGTTGGAAGAATACTCCGTACATGTAGTCCATTGTTGGAAGAATACTCCGTACATGTAGTCCATTGTTGGAAGAATAATCCGTGCATGTGGTCCATTCTTCCGTCTTTTTTTTATGATATAGATTTATTTACAAAATTAATAGTTCCTTTTGTTAATACGAAGTTCATTTTTGTTGATTTTGTGTTTTTTTTACAGCAAAATCACATCGGGCTATCTGCTGAGTCCAAGTAGAGAAATTGTACACCTTATTGTAGCGTTGTAAATCCGTAGTCTTACCACTGTACCAGCGGGGGACATTGTTGTTAGGGTCAATTACAATTGAAATAAAGAAAGAACAAGAAAAAAAGAAGAAATGAGTTTAGATGAGACTGGTTTTATAATTTTGTCAATTCTGTGTTACGTTTAACCTGTTTAAACCCGCTAACGCTATTTATCTACTGTTTTCAGAAGTTAAGATGCCCTCTTCCCTTAGTGGCATATCTACGGACTTACACTTCAAGAAACCGGGTGTCGGTACTTGTAATGGGCAGAGCACAGACAGCCCTATGTGTCGGTTCATACATAAGATGCACGTTCGTCAAGACCACTCGTAATGTGATTCATTGGATGAAATTGTTCACTGAAGATATAAAATTTAAATAACTAATTAATGAACCATTTAGTATTTTTTTAATTTTTCGTTTTTCTACTTATAATTTTACTGTTATTTTACTGTTTTGCTTTCAAAATAACCCGAATCTGTTGTTTCGAGTTATATTTTTATAAGGTGTGGTTTCAGTCATTGTTCCTCTTTTTGTGTACTAGTTTTGGGAAATGCACAATTTGGAGTTTCAAATCACTTTGTGTCGTCTTATAAGCTGCTACTCTGATTTACTTTCCTTTTAATGGACAAGTTGTGGAACTATATGTTCCTCCTCCTAAATATATCAGTGTTTCATATTGTGTCTTTTAATCATATCTGGCTTTTCCCGCGCGCTGTCGAACCGACTTATATATACTAGATATCTCCAATTATAATTGATGACTATACTGTAGACAGAATGCAGATAAAAATATAGAACGTGTATGTCAACAGCCTACTAAGAAATGCTCTAACAAGGAAAGAAATTGATTGATTATGTATTCGTTTAGATGAATCTTACTTAATCCTCTCATGGCAATCAAAGCTATTCAACAAGAATAATATTTATAATACTAAAAGATTTAGTTGTCAATTCCAACATTGCTCAGCGAATAGGAATGGATAAACTGCTTATTCTATCGTGTTCCCGTTCATAGAATCGTTATTTTCACCGTAATGTCTGTAGGTACGCAGTTGTTTACTATGTCTTAAATCTTAGTTGAAGTCACCCAAAACAACATGAAATTCGCGTCTTTAAGAATGTTTAGATGGAAGATTTCGATGAATCGAAGATATTTTAACAAACTTGAACAGTTAAAAGTGAAATTCCCATCTATTGGAGCTCATGTTCACTAAACGTTATTTCCAAACAGTTACAAGGCAGGTTTTGTCAAAACTAGTCATATAATTCAGGGTGAGACACAACTAGCAAAATATTCCAAAACCATCAAACAAAATCAACACAAATCACGAAAATAATAACGAACCTAAATCAAATCGCGAGAGGAACAAAAGTGGACATCATCATTCCAGACTAATCGTGAAAGCCGATTTTCCTTTAAAACTTAATACCAGTCACGATTTTCTTTTAAAATTTAATACCAGTCACGATTTCATCGCGTAGCAATCAACTCAAAATTTCAGGGGGAGAGTTGAAAAGGAAGAAAAACGATCCTGAACACCCCAGTGGGGGAAGAAGTTCCCTTGTTTGTCTCACTTCAAAGTAGAAGAACGATCCTGAACAACTAAGTGGGGGAGAAAAGTCCCCTGGTTTGTCTCTCTTTAAACTAAACCACTGCCACGAACGTGTACTGTAGTAGTTACAAGGAAGTTATCAGTTTTGTTACTGCTGACAGCTCAAATGACCGCGTTTGATCTCTTATACATTGTTCACAATATTATTTGCTTGTATTAACAGTTCCATGTTGCAGGACACATATTTACACTTAACACTGCTAACAAAAGTTACAGTTATTTTAAGTATACGAAGAAAATAATGATTTTGTACGAGACTAGCATTTAGCATCAATGATGCCTACGTCGAAAGACGTGAATACCTTACTATACGTTTTATTCAGCTCAGTTCAAATTACAGTTTGTTTTAAATTTCGCGCAAAGTTATACGAGGGCTATCTGAGTCAGTTTACAGTATTCTGTAACGTTCCTCAGAGGCACAGCGGTAAATATACGGACTTATAATGCTAGAATTCTGGTTTCGACACCCGTGGTTTGCACAGAATGAATAGCCCATTGTGTTGTTTTATACGTAATCACAAATCAACCATATCCTGATAATAAATAATAACTTTAATTACAATTAATCTAGTATAGAAACAAACAATTTTAAAGTGTGTAAGGTATTGTATATCACTGTCTGATAACATCAACATAATATGTTTTTTAATTAAAAGTAAAAACAAGTAACTATTCATAAGTTTAACAGATGGTTTTGAAACATAACTAAAATTTTCTTATTTTTTTTATATTTTTGAGTGTTTCATTCCAAACCATCACCTTTGCATAATTTACAGACTACAACCGCAGTTATTTTTAAAAAGTAGTATATTTAAACCAGCATTATGTCTTTTACAAAACGTTGAAAACTCGATATATTTATTTTTACCATGAATATAAAATTGTCAATTAAACGATACTTTAATGTTTAATATTTATGTTTATTAAGTAATTTATACACAGGATACTGATGCATTAATCCAAAACTTGTTCTTAAATATCTACTTTGTGTGTTCGTCCGGCATGGCCAAGCGCGTTTAGGCGTGCGACTCGTAATCTGAGGGTCACCGGTTCACTTCCCCGTCGCGCCAAACATGTTCGCCCTTTCAGCGTTATAATGTGACGGTCAATCCCACTATTCGTTGGTAAAAAGTAGCCCAAGAGTTGGCGGTAGGTGGCGATGACTAGCTGCCTTCCCTCTAGTCTTACACTGCTAAATTAGGGACGGCTAGCACAGATAGCCCTCAAGTAGCTTTGTGCAAAATTCAAAAAGAAATAAATATTTGTGTGTTTGTTTTTAAGTTTCGCGCAAAGCTACACGAGGGATATCCGTCCCTAATTTAGCAGTGTAAGACTAGAGGGAAGGTAGCTAGTCATCTCCGCCCACTGTGAACTCTTGGGCTATTCTTTTACCAACGAAAAATAGGATTGCCCGTAACATTATAATGCCCCCACGACTGAAAGGGCGGGTATGTTTGGTGTGACGAGGATTCGAACTCGGGACCCTCAGATTACAAATCGAGCGCCACCTAACCACCGGGCCATGCAGGGCATATCTTTTTTAAGGAGCAACAAAAGATTTTTATTATATTTTGATGGGAGCCCTAAATGAGTGTTTTTATACATTAAATGTGGATAAATAAAACTTTATTTTAGTATATTCACTTTCATTTCACCATTTTCAAATAAGTAAATAAATCATTTTTACTAATTTAAACTTACTTATAACAAACGACCCTAATTTCTTACAAGCTATAATTGTAGTATTATTTGGAAATCAAATTTGCTTTTTACCAGTAATGAATTTGGTATTTCGTTAACAATAATTGTCTCAAAATAGAACCTTGAGAAACTTTTTTTGTATTTTTAAAATTAATTTTGGTTAATATGGATATTAACTACTGAGATTCTATTTATTAAATGTCTAATCAAAAGATTATACATTCTATATTTTAAATATCTCCCCAACACATTATATATTATATTTTTCAAACATCTCTCCAAATAATTTAAATATCACTGAATAATTATATATTATATATATTTTTAAATATCTCCCCAACACATTATATATTATATTTTTCAAACATCTCTCCAAATAATTTAAATATCACTGAATAATTATATATTATATATATTTTTAAATATCTCCCCAACACATTATATATTATATTTTTCAAACATCTCTCCAAATAATTTAAATATCACTGAATAATTATATATTATATATATATTTTAAATATCTCCCCAACACATTATATATTATATTTTTCAAACATCTCTCCAAATAATTTAAATATCACTGAATAATTATATATTATATATATTTTTAAATATCTCCCCAACACATTATATATTATATTTTTCAAACATCTCTCCAAATAATTTAAATATCACTGAATAATTATATATTATATATATTTTTTAAATATCTTCCCAACATATTATAGGTTTTTCTTCTGTCCCAGTATTCATATTTTTAAGAAATAACTTACGATCTGCAGAACAAATGCTTTGAATAAGTCTGTGAAAACTGCTATGAAAAATTCGCTTTTCTCAAAATCATCAATAATATACTTTCAAATGACGCTTGAATCGTTTGTTCAGTAGATTTGCCTTCAAGGAATTATAATGTATTCAAATAACAAATCAGATTTACTAAAATAATCTTAAAGTCTAATATGAATTAACTTTTCCGTAAAGTTTGAGAATATTCTCAACATTGCTACTGGTTTGGAATTATCAGTTTGTAATTTATCATCTTTTCTTAAATATTAGAAACCTCTTTGCCTTTTCCAAAGAACCTGTAATTATTTCGTTTTTCAAACGTAAAAGGCCCGGCATGGCCAAGTGTGTTAAGGCGTGCGACTCGTAATCTGAGAATCGCGGGTTCGTAACCCCGTCGCGCCAAACATGCTCGCCCTTTCAGCCGTGGGGGCGTTATAACGTGATGGTCAATCCCACTATTCGTTGGTAAAAGAGTAACCCACGAATTGGCGGTGGGTGGTGATGACTAGCTGCCTTCCCTCTAGTCTTACACTGCTAAATTAGGGACGGCTAGCGCAGGAACCCTCGAGTAGGTTCGCACGAAATTCAAAAAAGAAACAAACAAAAACATTTAGCATTAGAAGTACGTACACTTACCGTTAGGTTACTGGGATGGGGCTTACTCATGTGACTAATTTGCTTCACAGTTTTTCTAATTTCTAAATCCTTTTTGGACCTAATAGTCATTATTATTACAGGCAATCGCGTATTATAATAAATTCAGTAAACTTTGAAAGAATATTCGTTAACTTTTCACACCAATTGAAGAATCACAACTTATCATATTTAAGTTATTACATAATTTCTTTACATTTATGTAATTATTCTAATCCCTTCCGAGATATTTCAAGAATGAATTTAATAATTAAAAAATAATAATTAGTTATAACTGAACATTCAGTGTTCATTTCAACTATTTCAAATTATTATCAGTGTAATGATTTGAAATATTGCTTGTGTCGGTTACTCTTGTATGAAAATTAAAACAGGTTTTGATTTTACTTTGATTACAATATAGATGTATTATTTACATGATTTTCACAATTTACATTTACATGCTTTTCACGGTCATCAGCCCGTCATGGCCAGGCAGATAAGGCACTCGACTCGTAATTCGAGGATCGCAGGTTCGAATCCCCGTCACACCAAACATGCTCGCCTTTTCAGCCGTGTGGGCGTTATAAAGTGACGGTCAATCCCACTATTCGTTAATAAAAGAGCAGCCCAAGAGTTGGCGGTGTGTGGTGATGACTAGTTGCCTTCCATCTAGTCTTACACCGCAAAAGTAGGGACGGCTAACGCAGGTAGCCCTCGAGTGGCTTTGCACGAAATTCAAACCTAACAAACAAACAAATAATTTGTTTATAACAATAAAGACCAGGTACTTAGAGCGCTGGACTCGCAATTTGAGGGTCATGGGTTCGAAATTGCCTCACACTAAAGATGCTCGTTTTATATTATATGGTGGTATTATAGCTAACAAGGAATTCCCCTGTTAGTGGTAAAAGAGTGGGTCAAAACTTGGCGGTGGGTGGTGATGACTAGTTGCTTTTTTTAGTCTCTCACAACTAAATTAGGGACGGCTAGCGCTGATAGCCCTCGATTAGCTTTCCCCGAAATTCGAAATTGAAGACGAACCACAGCTATAATGAACTTAAAGTGGACACACTTTATCACTGTCGCTAATTCTTGACTGCTGACATCTATCGTGCTTCCATTCCGAACTTTTCACGTTCGAATACTTAGGAAAATTTTATTTAATAAATACAGCACAGTAAAAGAATATAATCTACAATGTTTAACATCACAGTTTATCAAATCATTTTTTTAGACGTGCCACACATTTCTCGCAAACTTCTTTTACACTACTTGTTCGTTACTAGACTAGAAGACCATTGAGAATAATATTTTATCTTTCTGTTACAGAAACAGTTTTACCTGTTTATCATTGAAAATTAAGGTCAATAATTATGGAAATTGGTTTAAAACTGTAAATAGTATATGTATTTGTAATTCAAGGAATTTTCACCGTGAGAAGTCTACAAGTAGGACAGCGGTAAGTTTATGAAGTTGCAATGATAAAATCCGAGGTTCAACTCTACGCAGTAGACAGTGCAGCTGGTTTACTGTGACTTTGCTTTATGACAAAGGAATAAACAAGCTAGTTCCACTTGGAGTCTTTATTAGACTCGCTTCAACCCCCCGTCGCTCAGCAGGATGACTGCGGACTTACAACGTTAGAAATTGAATGTCGATACTCGTGATGGGCGGAGAACAAATGGTCCATTGCGTGACTCTGTGCTTAATTTGAAATACACAAGCAAACAAACAATTTATTGGATTATTTTCGAACAGTCTCCAGTGACACAGCAGTATGTCTGAGAACTTACAAAGCTAAAAAAAAAAACCGTGTTTCGATACCCATATGCCCCCCCGCTAGTACAGCGGTAAGTCTTCGGATTGTCAACGCTAAAATCAGGGTTTCGATTCCTATTGATGAGCTAAGCAGACAGCCCAATGTGGCTTTGCTATAAGAAAAAACACACACACTCGATACTCGCGGTTAACAGAGCACAAATAGTTCATTGTGAAGCTTTGTGCTTAATTCCAAAGAAGCAAACAAAACAAATCTTTCTACAACCCAAGTCAAGTTTGAAAGAAACAAGAAGTTTACTTCTTACCGAATTGTTTCTAGAAGAACCACGTGTGAACTAGAAAAGCAGAGTTTCACATATATTTAGTTATTATTACAACCACAGGATTTTAACAAATATACTGTGACAGTAATTTTACAAATGATCAACACCTACATTTAATTATTTTAAAATTCCTTACCTGTAATAAAAATTATAAATTATTGTCTTACTGTATCTGTCCGTTTTCTATATAACATTGATCACCTGCAAGTCCACATACAACTTATAAAAGTATGAACTACGTTTCTAAACTGTTCTTAGTTTCTCATAGAAAATATTCTGTAGGACACTTACTGTTTCACAAATTCTCTATAACCAATACTTGCCCTAAAGTTAAATATAATAAATGAACGACTTACTGATTACTGATGTTCAAAATATCACAATTTTTAGACTGTCTACCACGAAACACACGTTCAAATTTATTCTGTTATAAGCTCATAAAACTAATGAACTTGTATCTTACGTCAAACTACGCGTATGGACAGTTATTGTGTTTGCTTTGAATATCGCACAAAGCTACTCGAGGGCTATCTGTGCTAGCCGTCCCTAATTTAGCAGTGTAAGACTAGAGAGAAGACAGCTAGTCATCACCACTCACCGCCAACTCTTGGGCTACTCTTTTACCAACGAATAGTGGGATTGACCGCACATTATACGCCCCCACGGCTTGGAGGGCGAGCATGTTTAGCGCGACGCGGGTGCGAACCCGCGAATTACGAGTCGCACGCCTTACGCGCTTGGCCATGCCAGGCCTCCAAGTACATGTTAATAAAAAAACAAGTTTTAAGCATAAAACAGTAAATGAATAAATTAACTGGTTTATTAACTGTTGTAAATTTCACAAAAATGTACAAAATTGTTAAATTATTTTTGTTGATTAACTTATGTTCTGTTACTATCATCTTTGTTAATGTTTCAAAAATTGTGTTTATTCTATAATTTCAGTGAAGATGACAAAATTCGGGTAGCTCAGGGCGTTTCAGGTAACATAGTTGACAAAGGTTCTGTGCATCGTTTTGTACCATATTTGATTACTGGCATTAAGTATGGTTGTCAGGATATTGGATCCAAAAGTCTCACTGCTCTGAGGTTTGTTTAAGTTTTTGTTTTGTATGTTTTAGTAGTAGTTGTAATTTTGTATGATTTTTCTTGAGCCCTACAATGCTGTGTACAATAGTTGAAAGCTTCCTTAATGTAAAAATCGTATATTGTTTTTGGCCTTTGAAGGTTTCTTACAGTTGTTAGAAATGTCACTTTTAACAAGGTTGTTGACACTTTAGTTTTACTTTCTGATAAAGTGTTCATTCTAAAATCATTTTGGTGTTATATATTTTGTTCTTTAAAGAGACTCTCTTGATCTTTGTACAGCTTATGAATAAATAGTTATTTGTATTACCAAGTCCTTCTGTATTCAACAGGTGATAAAATATGTTTGTTCTAGATAAATATTTCTTTTCTGTGTAGAATTTTGATGTACTCTGGTGAACTGAGGTTTGAGAAAGAATTGATTTCAGCTCAGTTTGAAGGTGGAGTTTATAGATTGCATTCTTAAGTTATCAAGTTTGAAAACCTAACAACTTTAAAAATGTATAATCTCTATCATGTTACACAGTATCAGTCAGTATACACTGAATGCAGCAGAAACAGGTGTCAGAGAAATATAATTTTAAAACATTCATCATACCTGTGTTCAGGATAACAAAAAAATTAAAACCAAAAAATGACCTAAGAAGATCGAAAAACATTGTTCTGTACATTATTTTAATTAAAGTTTCAATACCGATGCCAGTAGTCCGTAACATTCCAAGCTTTACAGAAATAAAATACTAACATGTGGATTTGTTTTTGTTACTACTGGAATCTTTATATCTAGGTATCTATTACTTTTCTTCATTTATTATGCCAAGGTTATTACACTATAATCTATTCTTCTTAAGTAATTAGCTTGAGTAGTTTATTTTAATGAGCTATTAGGTAATGTAGTGTTAATTAGTTGAAAGTTACATACTTGAGATCACTGTTTTTTACTTGCATTATTTGCTGAGGCTAAAGTAAATATATATTATAAAGCCTTGTTTTTTTTAATAAGGTGTTGTATATGTTACTTTTTTAAAACTTTTTAATATAATCTAGTCCAATTAAAGGATATCTTATTTAACTAAATATAAAAGACATTATTCACTTAGAATAATATATCAATAAAGGATGAATCACCATTACCTGTTTATTTTTAATAACCCTTTTGCAAGTTGCATTAAATTCACTGCATGATAAAATATATACAAATGGTTACCAAAACTCTAACTACTAATAGCAGATTTATGGACTTCAAACATTAAAATTCAGAGTTCAATTTTCCATGATGTGTACAAGACAGCAGATAGCCTCTTGTGCAGTTTTGTGTTTAAGGAACAACTCTTAGTTGCAAAGTGCATTAGACTAGACTAAGCTGGTTTCTCAAATGATAAAATATATACACAGTGGTTATAGACATTCTGATAAACATGTGGTGGTAAAAAAGTGCATTGGACTAGACTAAGCTGGCTTCTCACATAATAAAATATATACACAGTTGTTATAGACATTCTGATAAACCTCTGTTGGTAGCAAAGTGCATTAGACTAAAGTAAGCTGGCTTCTCACATGATAAAATATATAGTGGTTATAGACATTCTGATAAAAATGTGTTGGTAACAAAGTGCATTAGACTAGACTAAGCTGGCTTCTCACATGATAAAATATATACACAGTTGTTATAGACATTCTGATAAACCTCTGTTGGTAACAAAGTGCATTAGACTAAACTAAGCTGGCTTCTCACATGATAAAATATATACACAGTGGTTATAGACATTCTGATAAACCTCTGTTAGTAACAAAGTGCATTAGACTAGACTAAGCTGGCTTCTCACATGATAAAATATATACACAGTGGTTATAGACATTGTGATAAACCTCTGTTGGTAACAAAGTGCATTAGACTAGACTAAGCTAGCTCCTCACATGATAAAATATATACACAGTTGTTATAGACATTCTGATAAACCTCTGTTGATAACAAAGTGCATTAGACTAGACTAAGCTGGCTTCTCACATAATAAAATATATACACAGTGGTTATAGACATTCTGATAAACCTCTGTTGGTAACAAAGTGCATTAGACTAGACTAAGCTGGCTTCTCACATGATAAAATATATACACAGTGGTTATAGACATTCTGATAAACCTGTGGTGGTAACAAAGTGCATTAGACTAGACTAAGCTGGCTTCTCACATGATAAAATATATACACAGTGGTTATAGACATTCTGATAAACCTGTGGTGGTAACAAAGTGCATTAGACTAGACTAAGCTGGCTTCTTACATGATAAAATATATATACAGTGGTTATAGACATTCTGATAAACCTCTGTTTTTAACAAAGTGCATTAGACCAGACTAAGCTGGCTTCTCACATAATAAAATATATACAAAATGGTTATAGACATTCTGATAAACCTCTGTTGATAACAAAGTGCATAAGACTAGACTAAGCTGGCTTCTCACACGATAAAATATATACACAGTGGTTATAGACATTCTGATAAACCTGTGTTGATAACAAAGTACATTAGACTAGACAAAGCTGGCTTCTCACATGATAAATACATACAAAATGGTTATAGACATTCTGATAAACCTCTGTTGATAACAAAGTGCATTAGACTAGACTAAGCTGGCTTCTCACATGATAAAATATATACACAGTGGTTATAGACATTCTGATAAACCTATGTTGGTAACAAAGTACATTAGACTAGACTAAGCTGGCTTCTCACATGATAAAATATATACACAGTTGTTATAGACATTCTGACAAACCTCTGTTTGTAACAAAGTGCATTAGATTAGACTAAGCTGGCTTCTCACATGATAAAATATATACAGAGTTTATAGGCATTCTGATAAACCTCTGTTTTTAACAAAGTGCATTAGACCAGACAAAGCTGGCTTCTCACATGATAAAATATATACACAGTGGTTATAGACATTCTGATAAACATGTGGTGGTAACAAAGTGCATTACACTAGACTAAGCTGGCTTCTCACATGATAAAATATATATATACAGTGGGTATAGACATTCTGATAAACCTGTGTTGGTAACAAAGTGCATTAGACTAGACAAAACTAGCTTCTCACATAATATAATATATACACAGTGGTTATAGACATTTTGATAAATTTTTGTTGGTAACAAAGTACATTAGATTACACTAAGCTGGCTTCTCACATGATATAATATATACACAGTGGTTATAGTCATTCTGATACACTTCTGTTAGTAACAAAGTGCATTAGAGAAGACTAAGCTGGCTTCGCACATGATAAAATATATACACAGTGGTTATAGACATTCTGATAAACCTGTGGTGGTAACAAAGTGCATTAGACTAGACTAAGCTGGCTTCTCACATGATAAAATATATACACAGTTGTTATAGACATTGTGATAAACCTGTGTTGGTAACAAAGTGCATTAGACTAGACTAAGCTGGCTTCTCACATGATAAAATATATACACAGTTGTTATAGACATTCTGATAAACCTCTGTTGGTAACAAAGTGCATTAGACTAGACTAAGCTGGCTTCTCACATGATAAAATATATACACAGTGGTTATACACATTCTGATAAACCTCTGTTGGTAACAAAGTGCATTAGACTAGACTAAGCTGGCTTCTCACATGATACAATATATACACAGTGGTTATAGACATTCTGATAAACCTATGTTGGTAACAAAGTACATTAGACTAGACTAAGCTGGCTTCTCACATGATAAAATATATACACAGTTGTTATAGACATTCTGATAAACCTCTGTTTGTAACAAAGTGCATTACATTAAACTAAGCTGGCTTCTCACATGATAAAATATATACACAGTGGTTATAGTCATTCTGATAAATCCCTGTTGGTAACAAAGTGCATTAGACTAGACTAAGCTGGCTTCTCACATGATAAAATATATACAATGGTTATAGACATTCTGATAAACCTGTGTTGATAACAAAGTACATTAGACTAGACTAAGCTGGCTTCTCATATGATAAAATACATACGAAATGGTTATAGACATTCTGATAAACCTCTGTTGATAACAAAGTGCATTAGACTAGACTAAGCTGGCTTCTCACATGATAAAATATATACACAGTGGTTATATAAATTCTGATAAACCTGTGGTGGTAACAAAGTGCATTAGACTAGACTAAGCTGGCTTCTCACATGATAAAATATATACACAGTTGTTATAGACATTCTGATAAACCTCTGTTGGTAACAAAGTGCATTAGACTAGATTAAGCTGGCTTCTCACATAATAAAATATATACAATGGTTATAGACATTCTGATAAACCTCTGTTTTTAACAAAGTGCATTAGACCAGACTAAGCTGGCTTCTCACATGTTAAAATATATACACAGTGGTTATAGACATTCTTTTAAACCTCTGTTGGTAAAAAAGTACATTAGACTAGACTAAGCTGGCTTCTCACATGATAAAATACATACAAAATGGTTATAGACATTCTGATAAACTTCTGTTGATAACAAAGTGCATTAGACTAGACTAAGCTGGCTTCTCACATGATAAAATATATACACAGTGGTTATAGACATTCTGATAAACATGTGGTGGTAACAAAGTGCATTACACTAGACTAAGCTGGCTTCTCACATGATAAAATATATATATACAGTGGGTATAGACATTCTGATAAACCTGTGTTGGTAACAAAGTGCATTAGACTAGACTAAACTAGCTTCTCACATGATATAATATATACACAGTGGTTATAGACATTTTGATAAATTTCTGTTGGTAACAAAGTACATTAGATTACACTAAGCTGGCTTCTCACATGATATAATGTATACACAGTGGTTATAGTCATTCTGATACACTTCTGTTAGTAACAAAGTGCATTAGACTAGTCTAAGCTGGCTTCTCACATGATAAAATATATACACAGTGGTTACAGACATTCTGATAAACCTGTGGTGGTAACAAAGTGCATTAGACTAGAGTAAGCTGGCTTCTCACATGATAAAATATATATACAGTGGTTATAGACATTCTATTAAACCTTTGTTGGTAAGAAAGTACATTAGACTAGACTAAGCTGGCTTCTTACATGATCAAATATATACATAGTGGTTATAGACATTCTGATAAACCTCTGTTGGTAACAAAGTGCATTAGACTAGACTAAGCTGGCTTCCCACATGATAAAATATATACAATGGTTATAGACATTCTGATAAACCTGTGTTGATAACAAAGTACATTAGACTAGACTAAGCTGGCTTCTCATATGATAAAATATATACACAGTTGTTATAGACATTTTGATAAACCTGTGTCGGTAACAAAGTGCATTAGACTAGAGTAAGTTGGCTTCTCACATGATATAATATATACACAGTGGTTATAGACTTTCTGATAAACCTCTGTTGGTAACAATGTGCATTAGACTAGAATAAGGTGGCTTCTCACATGATAAAATATATACACAGTGGTTATAGACATTCTGATAAACCTGTGTTGGTAACAAAGTACATTAGACTAGACTAAGCTGGCTTCTCACATGATAAAATATATACACAGTGGTTATAGACATTCTGATAAACCTGTGTTGGTAACAAAGTGCGTTAGACTAGACTAAGCTAACTCCTCACGTGATAAAATACATACATAGTGGTTACAGACATTCTGATAAACCTGTGTTGATAACAAAGTGCATTAGACTAGACTAAGCTGGCTTCTCACATGATATAATATATACACAGATGTTATAGACATTTTGATAATCCTGTGGTGGTATCAAAGTGCATTAGACTAGACTAAACTAGCTCCTCACATGATAAAATATATACACAGTGGTTATAGACATTCTGATAAACCTCTGTTGATAACAAAGTGCATTAGACTAGACTAAGCTGGCTTTTCACATGATAAAATATATACACAGTGGTTATAGACATTCTGATAAACCTATGTTGGTAACAAAGTACATTAGACTAGACTAAGCTGGCTTCTCACATGATAAAATATATACACAGTTGTTATAGACATTCTGATAAACCTCTGTTTGTAACAAAGTGCATTACATTAAACTAAGCTGGCTTCTCACATGATAAAATATATACACAGTGGTTATAGTCATTCTGATAAATCCCTGTTGGTAACAAAGTGCATTAGACTAGACTAAGCTGGCTTCTCACATGATAAAATATATACAATGGTTATAGACATTCTGATAAACCTGTGTTGATAACAAAGTACATTAGACTAGACTAAGCTGGCTTCTCATATGATAAAATACATACGAAATGGTTATAGACATTCTGATAAACCTCTGTTGATAACAAAGTGCATTAGACTAGACTAAGCTGGCTTCTCACATGATAAAATATATACACAGTGGTTATATAAATTCTGATAAACCTGTGGTGGTAACAAAGTGCATTAGACTAGACTAAGCTGGCTTCTCACATGATAAAATATATACACAGTTGTTATAGACATTCTGATAAACCTCTGTTGGTAACAAAGTGCATTAGACTAGATTAAGCTGGCTTCTCACATAATAAAATATATACAATGGTTATAGACATTCTGATAAACCTCTGTTTTTAACAAAGTGCATTAGACCAGACTAAGCTGGCTTCTCACATGTTAAAATATATACACAGTGGTTATAGACATTCTTTTAAACCTCTGTTGGTAAAAAAAAGTACATTAGACTAGACTAAGCTGGCTTCTCACATGATAAAATACATACAAAATGGTTATAGACATTCTGATAAACTTCTGTTGATAACAAAGTGCATTAGACTAGACTAAGCTGGCTTCTCACATGATAAAATATATACACAGTGGTTATAGACATTCTGATAAACATGTGGTGGTAACAAAGTGCATTACACTAGACTAAGCTGGCTTCTCACATGATAAAATATATATATACAGTGGGTATAGACATTCTGATAAACCTGTGTTGGTAACAAAGTGCATTAGACTAGACTAAACTAGCTTCTCACATGATATAATATATACACAGTGGTTATAGACATTTTGATAAATTTCTGTTGGTAACAAAGTACATTAGATTACACTAAGCTGGCTTCTCACATGATATAATGTATACACAGTGGTTATAGTCATTCTGATACACTTCTGTTAGTAACAAAGTGCATTAGACTAGTCTAAGCTGGCTTCTCACATGATAAAATATATACACAGTGGTTACAGACATTCTGATAAACCTGTGGTGGTAACAAAGTGCATTAGACTAGAGTAAGCTGGCTTCTCACATGATAAAATATATATACAGTGGTTATAGACATTCTATTAAACCTTTGTTGGTAAGAAAGTACATTAGACTAGACTAAGCTGGCTTCTTACATGATCAAATATATACATAGTGGTTATAGACATTCTGATAAACCTCTGTTGGTAACAAAGTGCATTAGACTAGACTAAGCTGGCTTCCACATGATAAAATATATACAATGGTTATAGACATTCTGATAAACCTGTGTTGATAACAAAGTACATTAGACTAGACTAAGCTGGCTTCTCATATGATAAAATATATACACAGTTGTTATAGACATTTTGATAAACCTGTGTCGGTAACAAAGTGCATTAGACTAGAGTAAGTTGGCTTCTCACATGATATAATATATACACAGTGGTTATAGACTTTCTGATAAACCTCTGTTGGTAACAATGTGCATTAGACTAGAATAAGGTGGCTTCTCACATGATAAAATATATACACAGTGGTTATAGACATTCTGATAAACCTGTGTTGGTAACAAAGTACATTAGACTAGACTAAGCTGGCTTCTCACATGATAAAATATATACACAGTGGTTATAGACATTCTGATAAACCTGTGTTGGTAACAAAGTGCGTTAGACTAGACTAAGCTAACTCCTCACGTGATAAAATACATACATAGTGGTTACAGACATTCTGATAAACCTGTGTTGATAACAAAGTGCATTAGACTAGACTAAGCTGGCTTCTCACATGATATAATATATACACAGATGTTATAGACATTTTGATAATCCTGTGGTGGTATCAAAGTGCATTAGACTAGACTAAACTAGCTCCTCACATGATAAAATATATACACAGTGGTTATAGACATTCTGATAAACCTCTGTTGATAACAAAGTGCATTAGACTAGACTAAGCTGGCTTTTCACATGATAAAATATATACACAGTGGTTACAGACATTCTGATAAACCTGTGGTGGTAACAAAGTGCATTAGACTAGAGTAAGCTGGCTTCTCACATGATAAAATATATATACAGTGGTTATAGACATTCTATTAAACCTTTGTTGGTAAGAAAGTACATTAGACTAGACTAAGCTGGCTTCTTACATGATCAAATATATACACAGTGGTTATAGACATTCTGATAAACCTGTGTTGGTAACAAAGTACATTAGACTAGACTAAGCTGGCTTCTCACATGATAAAATATATACACAGTGGTTATAGACATTCTGATAAACCTGTGTTGATAACAAAGTGCATTAGACTAGACTAAGGTGGCTTCTCACATGATATAATATATACACAGATGTTATAGACATTCTGATAAACCTGTGGTGGTATCAAAGTGCATTAGACTAGACTAAACTAGCTCCTCACATGATAAAATATATACACAGTGGTTATAGACATTCTGATAAACCTCTGTTGATAACAAAGTGCATTAGACTAGACTAAGCTGGCTTTTCACATGATAAAATATATACACAGTGGTTACAGACATTCTGATAAACCTGTGGTGGTAACAAAGTGCATTAGACTAGAGTAAGCTGGCTTCTCACATGATAAAATATATATACAGTGGTTATAGACATTCTATTAAACCTTTGTTGGTAAGAAAGTACATTAGACTAGACTAAGCTGGCTTCTTACATGATCAAATATATACACAGTGGTTATAGACATTCTGATAAACCTCTGTTGGTAACAAAGTGCATTAGACTAGACTAAGCTGGCTTCCCACATGATAAAATATATACAATGGTTATAGACATTCTGATAAACCTGTGTTGATAACAAAGTACATTAGACTAGACTAAGCTGGCTTCTCACATGATAAAATATATACACAGTGGTTATAGACATTCTGATAAACCTGTGTTGGTAACAAAGTACATTAGACTAGACTAAGCTGGCTTCTCACATGATAAAATATATACACAGTGGTTATAGACATTCTGATAAACCTGTGTTGGTAACCAAGTGCGTTAGACTAGACTAAGCTAACTCCTCACGTGATAAAATACATACAAAGTGGTTACAGACATTCTGATAAACCTGTGTTGATAACAAAGTGCATTAGACTAGACTAAGGTGGCTTCTCACATGATATAATATATACACAGATGTTATAGACATTCTGATAAACCTGTGGTGGTATCAAAGTGCATTAGACTAGACTAAACTAGCTCCTTACATGTATATAATTCTGTAATTAAAACATGTTAGAATGTTATTTTTCTATATTCTTCTGAATTTACCCTTTATGAATTTAAAAGTATATTTATAAGTATATAAAAGTATCACATCAGGTTTATCTCTTATTTGCTGCATATTACTGTCCAGAAAGCCTTTGGATAGATATGAGAACTTTTTAACTGAGCTGGACAATGAAACAAAAGCTTCTTGTAAACACTGTTTATATATATGTGTCTCACAACAGTTGGTATGGGTATTAACGCTACTGATAAGGAGAGAACAGTGTTTCGACCTTTCTTGGTCATCTTCAGGTTAAGAATTGAAGAGGACCATGGAAGGTCAAAACGTTGTTCTCTATTAATCAATAGTGTTAATACCCATACCAGCCATTCTGGGATACATTTTTTATTTCTAGTGGGTGTATTGTCATCAAAACTGTTTACAATTATATCACAAAAACTCCTGAGATACTGTTCAAACTATTAACATTTATTTAAAGTGTTTTTTTATTTTTCAACTTCTTTAAATTCTTGCAACAAAAGTTCTCTATAAAGACTTTTATGTGTGTTTGAAGACCACTTTTGATTTGTGGGGAAAACATTTTAAATGTCTGTAATTTTAAAGCCTGTAAAAGTATATCTCTGAAATGTTCCAGTAAACATTCAATAGTTGTACCACAAGGTTTCTGAGTGTTATCCTTTCATTGGAGCTTTTAGATAAGAGGTTCGTCAACAGACATTTTCTTTGTTTTCAACTGCAAGTTTTTGATCATTTGTAAAAATAGCCATAAAACATTTTATAAAAACTTAAAGACAAAATAGCCCTTGATAGTTTTGTAAATAACCTTCTGTTTATCGAATTTTTTCTGTGTTTGTTGTCATTTAAACCGAACTAAAACAGAGTTAAACATCTCAATTGAGTGTTGTGTCGTATATTTTTTGTTAAGTTTCAAAGTTTCCATGCATGCACATGCTTATAAAATAGTAAACAAGTGTGATTCTACAGAAAAATGTTTCATCATATCCTTAAACACATGACACTTATGTAAAATATAATTATTTTCACACAAGAAAAAAAATATAAATTAGGCTTAATCATGGATTGCCTCAAATTGTCTTCTTATAGCTTCACTAAAATGGATTACTCTTGTTTAACCTGTGGCAGGTAAGCTAACTTTAATTAAATTAGTTTTATTTTGTGGTTTTGGCCCTTCAAAATATTTTACCAATATTCGTTGGTAAAGAGTAGCCCAAAAGTTGGCGGTGGGTGGTGATGACTAGCTGCCTTCCCTCTAGTCTTACGCTACTAAATTAGGGATGGCTAGCACAGATAGCCCTCGACTAGCTTTGTGCGAAATTGAGAAAAACAAACACAAACAAATATATACACATTTTTATTACACTGTTGGTTATTGCAGTTATTTCAGAGCTTCAAATAATTGTCTATTTATTTTCAAGTCTACACGGACTGACTCAGTTACTTTATGATACAGTTAGACAAAACGAATTAATATTCTTGTTCTGTTATTACAATACAGTCTGTTATAATTTCACTTTAAAAATCGTCATTATACAGTGTTTAGAGCTATATCTATATATGATTTATCTAGCTAGTTAACTCACTACATTTTGGACACGTACGTATAGTTAAACTGAGGCCTAGAACATTCTATACGCTACGAGATATCGTGATGCAATAGTACAACAATCGCCAATTCACGACAACTGATCTACACAACATATGATTTGTAAACAGTTATATAAACAAACAGGCGATGAACCATCAGCTTCTAATAGTAAGTAATTTAACGTTATACGTATATTGAAACAGTCGTGTATATCTAACACACCCAGAAAAAAATTACACAAGTATGAAATCATGTAAAAGAAGCAAATATATCTACGGTCAAAATATGTTATTATTACTGTCACCTTATAAGTACCCGAAACATGAAAGTTTGACCTTGTATATTCTTAAGTTGATACTGCAGTTGAAACAGCAAATAATAATTTGTGAAATATTCTGGATAAACAATAGTATTTACACATACATATAAGCTGAAATACCTGTCAACAATCGGAAAATGTTTAAACTTAATTTAAAGAATGTAAGTTTAATATAAATCATATATTGCAATGTAATAACTTGAACATAAACTTTATTTTAAAATTATAACAAACGTTTTCACAAGGGAAATTAACCAACAGGCCTTAGAAAACACAAATAGGGTTACGATCAAATTTGAAACCACTTAGAACATTTACCATAGTTCATTGTTTATTTAAATACAAATATGATTAAGTTTGGTCCAGTAGACTCACAGAAATTGAGGTACAAACAATCACACCTTTCGTATTTATATATATAGATAATAAGAATCGCATTTGAAGTGTTTAATGAAAACTGTTTCTTAAACTGTAGTATTCAGTTCAGCCTCATATATATATGTACATATGTTTCCTGGATTTAACAGAGAAGAGAAAATAAAATGTCAAAACGAATATTACTTCGTTTGGTTAGAAAAGCACTCTAAGTTTGACTCCAATCAAACACTACTGCTGTATTCTAAGCATTTCAAGGAAAGTTCAAAAGATATGATAACAAAATGGTGATATCATAACAAAACATTTTATAAAGAAAACAATTTTATTTATATATTAATAGATATGAAGATGTTTTGTTTTTAGAATAAAAGTAGATAAACGTCTTATGAATGTTTAGCCATCTTCCATTTCGTTAATTCTATTTTAAACTATAAACGACTTATTACCACAGCAACAGACCTTGTTAACCGTAAAAACGTATGTAATTTCTTTTATTGTGTTATTGTTGCATAGATGTAAACTACAATCTCTTCTTTCTGCAATATCAGGACAGTAGAACTACAACGTTAGTTTTCGTTCTTTATTGTTATAAAATAACATACTGCTCATTTTGTTGGACAAAGCTAATCGGAACAGAATAAACATAGTGTGCACAATAAAAATAACTTTGTCAGCCTTACATGTTTCGGTTTTATCTGAGAATATCAAGGAGTTTAATTATTTGATCAATCTAAGGTTATGATTAGATACGTGTCGGAATAGAGACCAAGGTCCTCATCTCTCATGCACGTGGCCATAACACTCTTAATTCCACTGAATAAATATCAAGAGGTTTATTATTTCCTCAACTTCGGTTGAGGTTTTGGTCTGAAATAGTAAACACCTTACAATTCTCAAACGACTTTGTAGCCGAAACGAAAGATGTTTGGTGTGCATTTCGTGGAATATCGTCCATAATTTAAAAGTAAAAGATTAGAGGGAAGAGGGCAGCGAAGCACAGCACTTATAAAACCCCAAGTATATTATAATATAATGTTTTTACAAACTTGTTGTTCTGTCAGTAGTTAAAATCTTAAGGTCTTTACACAGCTTCAATCATGGTTCAAATCTGTATCTTTTAACAAGTACGTGAATTGGTAATTTCTACAGCCATACATTTTTACTAGTTAGGTTCTAATTGTAGTTCATGAATACCAAGTGGCGGTTCTAATATTGTTCTACGAGTACCATAAGAATGTTCTAATTATAGATCACGAGTACCATAAGAATGTTCTAATTATAATTTTCCGAGTACCATTAGCATGTTGTAATTATAGTTCACGAGTACCAAAAGAAGGTTCCAATTTTCAAACTGTGAATCAAATTTCTCACGTTCTGGAATGTTTTTGAACATTATTTTCTTCAAAACGCTCCTGTATATCTAGAATTAATATTTTCTTTACAGAAACATCTATTAATAGACCTTGAGCTTTAGAACTAAACTGAATGTTTAAGTGTTTCCAGATTTTATCATTAACAGCCATTGTGATATAATAATTAAGGTTTAATACCATCGTCATGGTAAATTAGTTTGGTAAAGCTGCTGTTTACACAGTGAATCTGAGGTTTGAAACATCTGTTGCTCTCAATTTTCAGTTTTTTGGAAAATTTCTACTTTTACTGGACGAAGTGTCATTCTTAAAAATACAAGATAAACAGGAGGTTCAGGTACCTACTGAACTTTTAAAGAAACAGATCAACAAAAATCTGACTTACCTACTGCACTTTAAAAACTAACTGGAAACTCTGATACATACCATTTTATAAAAACAACATTAATGGAAAGTTCAGATACCTACCACGCTAATAAACACAAGATTACTTACTGCATACTTAACATCTAAATCAACCGGAAATTATATAAAAAATTAAAAACTTTGACGGATTTATAATGTCTGTTATGAGGATCAGGAGTTGTCTTGGTCTTAGTTCGATGCAATAGGAAATATTTTTGTTTGTTTTGAATTTCACACAGAGTCACATCTTAAAACTTTCTGTGTCAGAAAGCATAACATTTGATAAACACTGTACTCCTGTCTTCTATACGTCCATTGTCGCTAGAAACTATTGCAGTGTCGTTTAGAAAACTACGAACCTTAACATTCTGTTATTATAAAAGAAAGTCACTCGAAACCCCAGTATTAATAGGAACACGAAAAACTATTACCTTGTGCATATAAATTAATTATAAAAATAAACGCTTTGAAACTGACATTAAAAAGACATTATAGAAATGTACAAATTAATTAATGTAATAGTTTTGATCACAAATTAAAATCAAGAAACGAATTGATGGTGATGGTGTCCTATTCTTCTTTAAAAGGCAATGTTTTAAATACAGTATCAACATCGTACTGTCTAACATTTTCCAGACGATCAGTAGATGGCGCTAAAATTCCAATTCATGTTGTTTAGTTTGAGAAAAAAAATGCTTTGTTGAAGTCATATTCACAGCAATGATATTATTGAGGTACAGCATACACTTGTTCGGTGCATCCACATGTTCGTTAAAATAGTATCAGATGATTCCTAAATTTAATTTATAAAAATAAGTGTATTTCAGCTGGTTAAAACCTGACACCTTTTTATAGGGGTTTCCTTTTCACGGTGATTGTACAGGTACCATACATCACAAGAATGTTAATAACGTTATTATTAGGCAGTTTATACGCGAGCGCTATTGTATGTTAAACATCACAGAGCGGAAGATCTGCATATGTTTTCACGTTTAACAAGGTCTGTTGCTGTGGTAATAAGTCGTTTATAGTTCAAAATCGAATTCACGAAATGGAAAATGGTTAAAAATTCATATACATTATTAAGTCAGTGTCAAACAATCTTGGCAGGTTGACGCTTCAGACAATGTTGAACATTGTAAAATAATTCAAGGTCAAAGTATGAATGTGGCTGAATTACTTCACAAACAACCACGCTTTTCTCATGGCTAATAAGATGAACGGTGTTCAAGGGTAGGATCACCTCAAAATATTTACTTGGTGGGAGATTGTAAGTAACTGTAAATGTTGTTTATGAAAAAGGTTTGTAATAATTCTAAAATAAAGTTTATGTTCAAGTAATTACATTGTAATATATGATTTATATTAAACTTACATTGTTTAAATTAAGTTTAAACATTTTTCCGATAGCTGACAGATATTTCAGCTTTAAAATATATGTAAATACTGTTGTTTTTCTAGAATATTTTACAAATTATTATTAGCTTTTTAACTGTAGTACTAACTTAAGAATATACAAAGTTAAACTTTCATGTTTCGGGTACTTATAAGGTGACAGTAATAATAACATATTTTGACCGTAGAAAAATTTGCTTCTTTCACATGATTTCATACTTGTGTAATATTTTCTGGGTGTGTTAGATATACACGACTGTTTCTATATACGTATAACGCGAGTGTTAAATTACTTACTGTTAGAAGCTGATAGTTCATCGCCAGTTTGTTTATGTAACTGTTTACAAATCATATGTTGTGTAGATCAGTTGTCGTGAATTGGCGATTGTTGTATTGTTGCGACATGTTACTATAACCTTGTGAAATATTTCCGTGTTTTAATTGAGTACCATTGCATCACGATATCTCGAAGTGTAGAGAACGTTTGGGCCTCTGTTGGATCATAAGTACATATCCAAAATGTAGTTAGTTAACTAGCTATATAGACAGATCTAAAATGTGTGCTTGCGAGTTTAGTCCTATAGATTGTATAATGAGAATACTTAACTTGAAATTGTTACAGGCTGTATTTAAATAATAGAACAAAAAGACTAATAAATCTTGTCTAACTGTATGATAAAGTAACTGAGTCAGTACGTTAGGACTTGACAACAAATATACAATTATTTAAAGCTGTGGAATAACTACAATAACCAACAGTACATTAAACATGTGTATATATAGTTAACTTCTTTTAATATATTATTTTAAAATAAGTGAGTTGTGTTTTTGTTTGTTTATTGTAGGAATTCATCCCCAAGAAGTTACAGACACCTACTGCAAAGTTCCTTTGTTAACCATCAAGCAAGATTAATAACACCTCAGGTTAGATATTCTTAACAATGATATTAATTATTCTATTAAAGCAAAAGGAAACGTGAATTGAAATTTAGAATTTACAGCTTAATTTTACTTGTTTGTTTTTCTTATAGCAAAATCACATCGAGCTATCTGCGGAACCCACCGAGGGAATTGAACCCCGATTTTAACATTGTAAGTATTTAGTCTTACTGGTATAGTAGAAAGGGGCTTGTTTGTAGTTAAGCACAAAGTTATCCAATGGACTATCTGTGCTCTGACTACCACAGGTATCGAAACTCGGTTTCTAGAGGAATAAGCACGAATACATACCACTGTACCACTTGGGGGCATAGAGTGTTTGTTACGAGATTTTAAAAACCGATGCACCAGTAAAATCACGCCTTTTGTATTTTGTCAGAATTATTGTTCTACTGCAATATATTTACAGTTAAAATTCATCGCCTAATCATTCTGGGCAGGCGTGTGTCACGTTAATTAAATATTTTAAACGAATTTTAGAAAAAATACTCCGTAAATATGACACAGCGTTGTAAAAATAATTTGTAAATCTGAACCAGTATTATAAGAATACTCTATACATCTTGTCCGGTAAAGTAAGAATACTCCGTACATGTAGTCTATTGTTGGAAGAATGCTCTGTACATGTAGTCCATTGTTGGAAGAATACCCCGTAGATGTGGTCCATTGTTGGAACAATACTCCGTACATGTAGTCCATTGTTGGAAAAATACTCCGTGCATGTGGTCCATTCTTCCATCTTTTTTTGATGACATAGATTTATTTACAAAATTAATATTAACTTGTGAATACGAAGTTCATTTTTGTTGATTTTGTGTGTTTTCCTTATAGCAAAACCACATCGGCCTATCTGCTGAGTCCAAGTAGAGAAATTGTACACCTTATTGTAGCGTTGTAAATTCGTAGACTGACCACTGTACCAGCGGGGGACATTTTTGTTAGGGCCAATTACAATTGAAATAAAGAAAGAACAAGAAAAAAAGAAGAAATGAGTTTAGATGAGACTGGTTTTATAATTTTGTCAATTCTGTATTACGTTTAACCTGTTTCAACCCGCTTAACGCTATTTATCTACTGTTTTCAGAAGTTAAGATGCCCTTAGTGGCATATCTACGGACTTACACTTCAAGAAACCGGGTGTCGGTACTTGTGATGGGCAGAGCACAGACAGCCCTATGTGTCGGTTCATACATAGTAACAAACAAACAAGTTAAGATGCACGTTCGTCAAGACCACTCGTAATGTGATTCATTGGATGAAATTGTTCACTGAAGATATAAAATTTAAATAACTAAATAATGAACCATTTAGTATTTTTATTTTTTCGTTTTTCTACTTATAATTTTACTGTTATTTTACTGTTTTGCTTTCAAAATAACCCGAACCTGTTGTTTCGAGTTATATTTTTATAAGGTGTGGTTTCAGTCATTGTTCCTCTTTTTGTGTACTAGTTTTGGGAAATGCACAATTTGGAGTTTCAAATCACTTTGTGTCGTCTTATAAGCTGCTACTCTGATTTACTTTCCTTTTAATGGACAAGTTGTGGAACTATATGTTCCTCCTCTTAAATATATCAGTGTTTCATATTGTGTCTTTTATAAATATATCAGTGTTTCATATTGTGTCTTTTAATCATATCTGGCTTTTCCCGCGCGCTGTCGAACCGACTTATATATACTAGATATCTCCAATTATAATTGATGACTATACTGTAGACAGAATGCAGATAAAAATATAGAACGTGTATGTCAACAGCCTACTAAGAAATGCTCTAATAAGGAAAGAAGTTGATTGATTATGTATTCGTTTAGATGAATCTTACTTAATCCTCTCATGGCAATCAAAGCTATTCAACAAGAATAATATTTATAATACTAAAAGATTTAGTTGTCAATTCCAACATTGCTCAGCGAATAGGAATGGATAAACTGCTTATTCTATCGTGTTCCCGTTCATAGAATCGTTATTTTCACCGTAATGTCTGTAGGTACGCAGTTGTTTACTATGTCTTAAATCTTAGTTGAAGTCACCCAAAACAACATGAAATTCGCGTCTTTAAGAATGTTTAGATGGAAGATTTCGATGAATCGAAGATATTTTAACAAACTTGAACAGTTAAAAGTGAAATTCCCATCTATTGGAAGTCATGTTTACTAAACGTTATTTCCAAACAGTTACAAGGCAGGTTTTGTCAAAACTAGTCATATAATTCAGGGTGAGACACAACTAGCAAAATATTCCAAAACCATCAAACAAAATCAACACAAATCACGAAAGTAATAACGAACCTAAATCAAATCGCGAGAGGAACAAAAGTGGACACCATCATTCCAAACTAATCGTGAAAGCCGATTTTCCTTTAAAACTTAATACCAGTCACGATTTTCCTTTAAAAGTTAATACCAGTCACGATTTTCCTTTAAAACTTAATACCGGTCACGATTTTCCTTTAAAACTTAATACTGGTCACGATTTTGCTTTAAAACTTATTACCAGTCACGATTTTCCTTTAAAACTTAATACCAGTCACGATTTTCCTTTAAAATTTAATACCAGTCACGATTTTCCTTTAAAACTTAATACCAGTCACGATTTTCCTTTAAAATTTAATACCAGTCACGATTTCATCAATCAACTCAAAATTTCAGGGGGAGAGTTGAAAAGGAAGAAAAACGATCCTGAACACCCCAGTGGGGGAAGAAGTTCCCTTGTTTGTCTCACTTCAAAGTAGAAGAACGATCCTGAACAACTAAGTGGGGGAGAAAAGTCCCCTGGTTTGTCTCTCTTTAAACTAAACCACTGCCACGAACGTGTACTGTAGTAGTTACAAGGAAGTTATCAGCTTTGTTACTGCTGGCAGCTCAAATGACCGCGTTTGATCACTTATACATTGTTCACAACATTATATACTTGTATTAAAAGTCCCATGTTGCAGGACACATATTTACACTTAACACTGCTAACAAAAGTTACAGTTATTTTAATTATACGAAGAAAATAATGATTTTGTACGAGACTAGCATTTAGCATCAATGATGCCTACGTCAAAAGACGTGAATACCTTACTATACGTTTTATTCAGCTCAGTTCAAATTACAGTTTGTTTTAAATTTTGCGCAAAGCTATACGAGGGCTATCTGAGTCAGTTTACAGTATTCTGTAACGTTCCCCAGAGGCACAGCGGTAAATATACGGACTTATAATGCTAGAATTCTGGTTTCGACACCCGTGGTTGGCACAGAATGAATAGCCCACTGTGTGGTTTTATACGTAATCACAAATCAACCATATTCTGATAATAAATAATAACATTAATTACAATTAATCTAGTATAGAAACAAACAATTTTAAAGTGTGTAAGGTATTGTATATCACTGTCTGATAACATCATCATAATATGTTTTTTTAATTAAGAGTAAAAACAAGTAACTATTCATAAGTTTAACAGATGGTTTTGAAACATAACTAAAATTTTCTTATTTTTTTTACATTTTTGAGTATTTCATTCCAAACCATCACCTTTGCATAATTTACGGACTACAACCGCAGTTATTTTTAAAAGTGGTATATTTAAACCAGCATTATATCTTTTACAAAACGTTGAAAACTCGATATATTTATTTTTATCATGAATATAAAATTGTCAATTAAATGATACTTTAATGTTTAATATTTATGTTTATTAAGTAATTTATACACAGGATACTGATGCATTAATCCCAAACTTGTTCTTAAATATCTACTTTGTGTGTTCGCCCAGCATGGCCAAGCGCGTTTAGGTGTGCGACTCGTAATCTGAGGGTCACCGGTTCGCATCCCCGTCGCGCCAAACATGCTCGCTCTTTCAGCGTTATAATGTGACGGTCAATCCCACTATTCGTTGGTAAAAAGTAGCTCAAGAGTTGGCGGTAGGTGGCGATGACTAGCTGCCTTCCCTCTAGTCTTACACTGCTAAATTAGGGACGGCTAGTACAGATAGCCTTCAAGTAGCTTTGTGCAAAATTGAAAAACAAATAAATATTTCTGTGTTTGTTTTTAAGTTTCGCGCAAAGCTACACGAGGGATATCCGTCCCTAATTTAGCAGTGTAAGGCTAGATGGAAGGCAACTAGTCATCTCCGCCCACTGTGAACTCTTGGGCTGTTCTTTTACCAACGAAAAATAGGATTGCCCGTAACATTATAATGTCCCCAAGACTGAAAGGGCGGGTATGTTTGGTGTGACGAGGATTCGAATTCGGGACCCTCAGATTACGAATCGAGCGCCACCTAACCACCGGGCCATGCAGGGCATATCTTTTTTAAGGAGCAACAAAAGATTGTTATTATATTTTGATGGGAGCCCTAAATGAGTGTTTTTATACATTAAATGTGGATAAATAAAACTTTATTTTAGTATTTTCACTTTCATTTGACCATTTTCAAATAAGTAAATAAATCATTTTTACTAATTTAAACTTACTTATAACAAACGACCCTAATTTCTTACAAGCTATAATTGTAGTATTATTTGGAAATCACATTTGCTTTTTACCAGTAATGAATTTTGTATTTCGTTAACAATAATTGTCTCAAAATAGAACCTTGAGAAACTTTTTCTGTATTTTTAAAATTAATTTTAGTTAATATGGATATTAACTACTGAGATTCTATTTATTAAATGTCTAATCAAAAGATTATACATTCTATATTTTAAATATCTCCCCAACACATTATATATTATATTTTTCAAACATCTCTCCAAATAATTTAAATATCACTGAATAATTATATATTATATATATTTTTAAATATCTCCCCAACACATTATATATTATATTTTTCAAACATCTCTCCAAATAATTTAAATATCACTGAATAATTATATATTATATATATTTTTAAATATCTCCCCAACACATTATATATTATGTTTTTCAAATATCTCTCCAAATAATTTAAATATCACTGAATAATTATATATTATATATATTTTTAAATATCTCCCCAACACATTATATATTATGTTTTTCAAATATCTCTCCAAATAATTTAAATATCACTGAATAATTATATATTATATATATTTTTAAATATCTTCCCAACATATTATAGGTTTTTCTTCTGTCCCAGTATTCATATTTTTAAGAAATAACTTACGATCTGCAGAACAAATGCTTTGAATAAGTCTGTGAAAACTGCTATGAAAAATTCGCTTTTCTCAAAATCATCAATAATATACTTTCAAATGACGCTTGAATCGTTTGTTCAGTAGATTTGCCTTTAAGGAATTATAATGTATTCAAATAACAAATCAGATTTACTAAAATAATCTTAAAGTCTAATATGAATTAACTTTTCCGTAAAGTTTGAGAATAATCTCAACATTGCTACTGGTTTGGAATTATCAGTTTGTAATTTATCTTCTTTTCTTAAATATTATAATCCTCTTTGCCTTTTCCAAAGAACATGTAATTATTTCGTTTTTCAAACGTAAAAGGCCCGGCATGGCCAAGTGTGTTAAGGCGTGCGACTCGTAATCTGAGAATCGCGGGTTCGTATCCCCGTCGCGCAAAACATGCTCGCCCTTTCAGCCGTGGGGGCGTTATAACGTGATGGTCAATCCCACTATTCGTTGGTAAAAGAGTAACCCAAGAACTGGCGGTGGGTGGTGATGACTAGCTGCCTTCCCTCCAGTCTTACACGCTAAAATCAGGGTTTCGATTCCTATTGATGAGCTAAGCAGATAGCCCAATGTGGCTTTGCTATAAGAAAAACACACACACTCGATACTCGCGGTTGACAGAGCACAAATAGTTCATTGTGAAGCTTTGTACTTAATTCCAAACAAGCAAATAAAACAAATCTTTCTACAACCCAAGTCAAGTTTGAAAGAAACAAGAAGTTTACTTCTTACCGAATTGTTTCTAGAAGAACCACGTGTGAACTAGAAAAGCAGAGTTTCACATATATTTAGTTATTATTACAACCATAGGATTTTAACAAATATACTGTGACAGTAATTTTACAAATGATCAACACCTACATTTAATTATTTTAAAATTCCTTACCTGTAATAAAAATAATAAATTATTGTCTTACTGTATCTGTCCGTTTTCTATATAACATTGATCACCTGCAAGTCCACATACAACTTATAAAAGTATGAACTACGTTTCTAAACTGTTCTTAGTTTCTCATAGAAAATATTCTGTAGGACACTTACTGTTTCACAAATTGTCTATAACCAATACTTGCCCTAAAGTTAAATATAATAAATGAACGACTTACTGATTACTGATGTTCAAAATATCACAATTTTTAGACTGTCTACCACGAAACACACGTTCAAATTTATTCTATTATAAGTTCATAAAACTAATGAACTTGTATCTTAAGTCAAACTATGCGTATGGACAGTTATTGTGTTTGCTTTGAATATCGCACAAAGCTACTCGAGGGCTATCTGCGGTAGCCGTCCCTAATTTAGCAGTGTAATACTAGAGGGAAGGCAGCTAGTCATCACCACTCACCTCCAACTGTTGGTCTATTCTTTTACCAACGAATAGTGGGGTTGACTATCACGTTTGAACGCCTCCACGGCTGAAAGGGCGAATTGTTTGATGCGACCGGGATTCGACCTCGCGACCCTCGGATTACGAGTCGAGTACCACCTAACCACCTGGCTATGGCGTGCCTAGTGAAATGTATTTCAAGATTGCTGGTATGGGTATTAAAACTTTTATTAAAATAGAGAACAACGTTTCGACTTTCTTAGGTCATCTCTTGGTACGGGACATCCCGTGCAACCAGTTTTAGCCAATATTTTAATGACACAGACTGAATCTCAAGCTATCATTTCAGCCTTACACCCACCACTGTACTGGTGCAGATATATTTACGATACAATTGCTGGATTCACATCTACATAACTCATACTTATTTGTTTTCAACCACGTTAACTCCACACACCGGAATATTAAGTTCACCTGTAGATTCGAAAAAAAACCCAACCAAGTGGTATTTCTCAACCTTAAGATTACAAAAATCGTTACACAGTTCAAAACTTAAATCCAAAGAAAAATCACCCTTACCTTCACACGTTTTTGAACATTGTAAATCAAATAAACACAACCATAGAAAACACCCAGATTCTAAGTAGGGAAACAAACATAAACAAACCCAAAATCAATGAAGCCCTAATTATACAACAACTAAAACCAAAAGTAAACCAATATAAAGGAGCACCTGTATACCAGTACTGAAGAATAACCTAACATGTACTGCAACGCCCTAATTATACAACAACTAAAACCAAAAGTAAACCAATATAAAGGAGCACCTGTATACCAGTACTGAAGAATAACCTAACATGTACTGCAACGCCCCCTACGATCCCGTTCTCGTTTACACTCTTGTAGCTAAGACATGTTCTCGACGAAGGTCAGTTGCAAACTCTTTTTGTTAACTTGAAAATGACCTAAGAGGGTCGAAACGTTGCTCTCTGCTTATCAATAAAAGTGTTGATACCCATACCAGCCCTTTTTGAGATACCGTGTCTGATACGATGTCAGTCAAATTAGGACAAAATGAGAAATCGATTATCCTTAAATATGTAAGATTTCATTATTATTTTAATCATCTCATGTTTTGAAAGACTTATAGATAGAACATGCTAATTGTCTGAAGTATCTTAGGGAACACCATGTTGACGTTCAAGAAACAATATGTCAAATGTCGAACTATAATTTCAAGTCTCCCATTTTATTGAGGACAGAATAACTGAGGTGAAGGAAAGTGACTCGTTTTTTATGATTGGTTTGTCCAAAAATTATTTGTATTAAATTATTTTGTTAAGTCAGTGATCCTAACTTGAACTTTAAATCGGTAAATTTTCAAAAACAGCCTTATACGGTTGTAAAAATGTAATGTACTTACGTACGATCACAGTGTTTAGTTAAAGAGAATGTACTTGTAGTAATGTCCAAGCATTCAAGGCCTTTGTAACACAGAAAGCTCCACATCAAAGTATGTGTGATCCCAAACTTGCTTTCACATGCTTTCTTTGTTTTTTATTGGATATTAAGAGGCTTTCCTTGAAGCTACCCATACTGACAATGATTTATGGATGGATTTAAACAATTATACTATGTTATTTTACGAAATGGAAACCTTTGTAATATCTTCATGCATTATACAGTAGAAACACTAAGCGGTGGTTCTTTAACTTTTATTTTTGAACAATGAAATCTTCTACAAAACACAGAAGAGTTTACTGTTGCCAGTTTTGTATCATAGAACGGCTGGTATGGGTATTAACATTTTTACTAATAAAGCAGACAACAACGTTTCGACGTTCCTTTGTTAACATGAAGATGACCTAGGAAGGTTGAAACGTTATTGTCTGCTTATCTCTAAAAGTGTTAAGGCCCATACCAGCTCTTTCTCAGATACAATTTTATTTCAAGTTGGTTTCTCGTTATCAAGAATTACTGTTGTCCGCTTTATTCGTAAGATAAAAGAAGGAATTGTGCTAATATCGTTTGCTGATTAACATCATTCTGCAAATCAATAATAAATGTTAACATCATTCTGCAAATCAATAATAAATGGTCTAAAAGTTTCCACTCATATTTGTTATAAGAAGGAAACACCTGCAGATGATGCACGTGGCTTCACGGATAATAATGATTCACCGATACATTTATATAACGTCTTGTGCCTGCAAGGCCTAAAATCATACGAAACAAAGGTTTCCTTTAGTCTATGAAGCAAACTAAAGTTAATAAAACAGTTGATATTTTGGTTTAGTTTGTTTTGTCGCAAGGCTACACGATTAGTAGATAAAAGAACATAATATCGTGCGTAGCAGTTAGTGAAAAAACCCAGAATAAGTGGAATAAACCGTTAGGAATCTTAATATTGGATAACCCAGTATGTATTCTTCAATCCTGCATGACCAAGAAACTTATAATTCTCTCAAGGACACAGGCGGGCAGGAAGTTTGAGAAATGTTGAAATTAGGCAAAAATATTAAGTAACTTTCGACACTTTATTCTTCATAGCTTCCATTTTGTATAATACTCTACTTTGATTTCTGATCGATCTAGTATCAAGAATATACATATAATTTATTTTTTATGTTTAGAAATTATTATCAACACTTCTCTTAGTTTCACCTATATAATGATTCTCACGTAAATCACTTGGTATATAAATATAATATATTTATGCCTTATAAATATAAATATAAATGCCTTTTTTATATATTCACTTGTTGTGCTACTTGAAATTCTGTTAAATATAACGGTATGGCTAAGTAGCTAGGGCGTTTGACTCGCAATATGAGGATCGCGGGTTCGAATACATTTTAGTGAACATGCTCGCTCTCCTAGTTTTCTGGCATCATAATGTAACGGTTAATTATTCTTTCGTCTGATAAATGAATAAACCAAGAGTCAATGGTTGGATTTGTCCACTTACTGTCTTTCCTTTAGTATATCAAAAATATAGACTTCTTGTGCAGGAAAACTCTTGTGTACATTTGCGTTAAACTCAAACCAAACCAATCATTGTTAGTGTTGTAGTTAATATAAAATGGTTTTACATGATTGTTTGTTGGTCTTTTTCTGTCTTCAAAGAACAATGTTTTTCTTGTTCCGAGATAACAATTTGAAATAAAGTTTTGTGAAAAACAGGAGTGAAAAACTGGAGTAAAAATGGAGTTCTTTGAAAACAGAAAAGATATATTAATTTCATGTTCAACTGTTGGATAATGTATTATAAAATATCTAAGAAACAAATGAAGAAATCATAAGTATCCTAACTTATTTATGGTTGTATGAAAAATAACAAACATAGGTTAAATATTCTGTTTTGTTATTTTTTGATGTACAGAGTGAGAACTAGTTCTGTGTTTTGTCTGGTTATCAAAGTTTTTAAGAAAAGAAATGTATATATTTTTTTCCCGCTAAACTTTAAACGCGAGAGAGATCGAGTTTGTTGAAAACGTTTTCAAGATCACTTCTCTGGCTTGGCCACAGGAAACATATAACCACGGAATTTCTAAAAGATGTGTACTTAAAGAAATAAGTAGTTCAGTTTTAAAATATTTCATGAAATTGTTGCAAGGTATCGGAGAATGTGGATTTTCTTTAGTTATCCCGCATTTCTGTCTTAGATACTGACCAAGACAGGTAAATACATTGTTATTTACATAAATTTTGATAAGAAAGATTGAAGTGTCAAAGGAAGCAGGCAAAAAGATTTGTTTTGGGTAATTTTTTAAAAAGTAAACTCTATAATCTTGTCAATTGGCACGTTGATAAATAAATAATCCACATTAAAACTGAACATTTCCCAATTTCTTTACTTACTAAGGGCTAGTTTTTTTTATTTGTTTCCTATGGATGTTTATGAAAAAATAGCACCTATCCCTTATCAAAGAAGGTGTCTGACTTTATCATAAGATTAACTCCAATACCTTATCAAAGAGAGTGTCTGACTTCAATATAAATTTATCTCCAATACCTTATCAAAGAAGGTGTCTGACGTTAACATAAAATTAGCTCCAATACCTTATCAAAGAGAGTGTTTGACTTCAATATAAAATTATCTCCAATACCTTATCAAAGAAGGTGTCTGACTTTAACATAAAATTAGCTTCAATTCCTTTTACATGTAGGATTTGCCTAAAACGCACAAATTACATTTTGTAGACTTATAATGTATAAAGGGAAGGCCATCACCTACCTGTTATTTGAATGGTCAAAAGATACCTGCTCAAGTAGTTCGAAAAATCTCGCCATCGAACAGCGAAAATAGTTTTCAATTGGCGAACAAAATTGAAAACACGCCTAAGAAGAAAAAAAGTTTCAGTTGATAATTTTCGTTACGTTGCTGTCTAGGCAACATTAACAGGGTTTTATACCTTATTTTGGAAAATTTAACTCCCTGATATGAACACACCTTTATGACTTGAGTGTATACAAATTGTGAGACAGAACGAGCTGTCACATATCCTTCTTAAAAAAAGGGCTAAATTTTCTATGGAATCACTTTCCCTATAAAACACGCAACTTGACAAATTGTAGTTCTGATACATTTCTTTCCACCGTGGTTGTCATACGACTTGATTATTTGCACAATAAAAGTCATTTTAATATAATGCACTAAACCATCTGTAAACATGATTGTAATCTCAATTTGTATAGATCTCAGAATAGTGAAAAAAATGGCCACGTTTACTTGTCCGTCACCTGGTACATTACATTACCATTTTGCTTTTACAAAGATGATTCTGAAGAGTGGGAAAGAAACACGGTAGCGGCAGATGTCGTGTATCTTTTGACCAGTAATGTGCTTGGAGGTAGTTCTGGCTTATCGATCAGATCATGTCCGTCTGAACCGGTAAAACCTAGAATTCCCAAGACAACGAATATATGTGCCAAACACATAACGAAAATAGCAATTATTGTAACAAAAATTCAACAATATTACAATATCTTTATCTGTAAAATGAAGAAGAATTTGTGTTGTTTGTTTGTTTTTGAATTTCGCGAAACAATACTCGAGGGCTATCTGCGCTAGACGTCCCTAATTTAGCAGTTTAAAACTAGAGGGAAGGCAGCTAGTCATCACCACTCACCGCCAACTCTTGGGCTACTCTTCTACCAACGAATAGTGGGATTGACCGTCACATTATAATGCTCCCACAGCTGAAATGGCGACCATGTTTGGTGCGACGGGAATTCAAACCCGCGACCCTCAGATTACCTATTGCACGCCTTAACCCACTTGGGTCTGAGAATTTATATGATAGGTTTTAAAACTCACAATATAATTTTTTTTATAACGTCACCTCGTTGACTAACGACGAGTTTTTATTTGTTTCTAGTTAAGCATACAGCTACACAATGGGCTATCTGTGCTCTGTTCCCCACTGATATCGTAATCTGGTTTCTAGCGGCGTACGCCCGCAGATATACTGCTCTGCCACTGGGAGGAGTGGAGAACAAACGATAAGCGTAGACACTTATAACACTAAAAATCAAGATTCGATATCCCAGTCCATGTAGCTCATTGCGTAGCTTTGCATTTAAGAAATAAACGAGATTTATAAATTGTAAAACGAAAGTTAGGTAACGAAAGAAATAACATATAAGAACAGTTATATTAATAAAACGTTGAAATTAATAATTTCAGAAAGCCTCTTTTCACTTAACCTCAATATGTCTTAAAAGAAGTCTTGTAATACGGAGCTCCAGTGGCACAGCGGCATGCCTACAGAACTACAATGCTAAAATCCGTGTTTCGATACTTCTGGTGGGCGGATCACAGTTAGATTATTGCGAAGCTTTGGACTAAAGTTCAAACCAACCAACCTGTGTTATGATGAATCTTATCTTTATTAAATAGAATATAAGATGGTCTATTAGTAATAATTGATTTACAAATTTAAATAATTAACTTTTTCAATATTTGAAGTTCTTTTACAAAAGTGACCTGACAATTCACATGTAGATTTGACTACATCAGGATATATATATGATGAATGTTTATAATTGTGAAGAGATTTCACTAAAAATACGGTTGAATGTTTTGGGAGGGACGTCTCAGATTTGATTGATTTCTTTGTTTTTAGTTAAGCACAAAACTAAACAACGGGCTGTCTGTACTGCGGCCACCATGGATATGGAAACACGATTTCTATCGTATTAAATCCACCAAATTACTGCTGTGCCACTGGGGAATAGGTTTGATCAAAAATTATCAACGTACAAGTGTCTATTTGAAACAACTAAATCCAAATTCTGGAATACAGAATCCACCATGTGGTGGTGAAAATTGTAAGGTAAAGGTATATAAGGGATCTTTCAAAATAACTTGATAATTTTAGTTTGTAGAAAAATCTCATATGGAAATCCCTGAATGGAGCTCTCTGGTACGGATGCAACATGTAAAACAGTTTATCAAGCACTCGTTGTTTCCAGCTAAGTTACACTAGTGATACTTAGCTGGAAACAACGAATACTTGATAAAAATTACCATCCGCGAAATTACCATCCGGATTTTCGTGCTGTGAGTACGCTATAAGAATCCTATCAAATAATCCAACTATCTGGTCAGATAAGAGCTGGGTGCTGTTAACTAACTGTCTTCCCTTTAATATGTCAATTTAATATTAAGGACGTTTGTTCTGAATTATTCATTGTGTAGCTTTGTACAAAAGTTTTAAAAGAAACTTATCGAATAGTAGTTTGAAATAAGTACTTTATTTCTTCTATTCGTGTTTTACCCCCCAGGTGGCACAGCATTAAATTTGAAAGCTTATAACGTTAACAACCGGGTTTCGATGCCAATGGATCACAAACCAGGAATTCTCGAGTTTGCAGGGTGCGCATGCTGGCTACAATACAACTAACTAAACTATTTTCGTGAGAAAGGCAAAAGACATCTCGTAAAATAAAGAATTTCAAGGGTGATTAATTCAGGTATGATCACTAAGGGGGCATGACATCATTAATAGAAATATTAAATGACATGAACGAGTCTAACAGACAAACAGTTTGACGCTTGAATGTATATTTAATATTTAGCAAAGAATTATTATTACCAGTGATTTACTGTTAAGAACGTATGTTTATAACTACGGTTATCCAGTACTTTTCTCTCACAATATGAAACGATTTTACTGAAATTATCCGTCACATTTTTGCAGCTTAGTCAGCTGTAGATGGCATCTGATTGGTAGGTAGTACGTGTTTCCTTACTCAGTACCTTTTTTCCGGGAATACATAAACGTTATGAAAGTATATTCTATCACACTTACGTACGTACCAAATGAATACGTACATGCGACAGAAACTGAACAGAGATGTATATTTAGAAGCATACGAATATATTAATTATATTTAAATGATTTTACCATATTTTGGTCATTTTAATTATCTAGTTCTGCTGGGAGAGGAGCGTATAAAAACCGGGGTACAGGCGTTCTTGACCTATGACCCCCAATGGCACAGTGGTATGTCTGCCGACTCACATCGCTAAAAACCGTGTTTCGATACCTGTGATGGACAGAATACAGCTCATTGACCTATGCTCTATACATTTTAAGTACGCCATACCGGTGTGGTAGCTATCTGATATCAAGAAAGACTTCCTGTTTATCTGTGAACGCATATCCTTCTAAACGAAACTCTTCATGCTAACCAAGCCGTTCAAGAGCATATCATATTCCTATTAAGCTTTCTCATGAAGACCATATATTATTAAGTTTAAGGAATTAAATGTATTACGTTAAGATAGTAGAAATCTTGACCACAGCTCTACTGTGAAATGGGCTATTTGATACAAGAAGTGATGCAACAACTTTGATACCAAGTTTCTGGACCCGACAATCTGAGGTTTGCGGGTTTTGATTGTATCCCCTTTTTCGCGAAATATGCTTTCCCTTTCAGCCGTGGGGCGTTATAATATGACGGTAAATCCCACTATTCATTGAGAAAAGAGTAGCCCAAGAGTTGGCGGAGAGTGGTGATGACTAGCTGCTTTCCATTCAGGCCTACGCTGTTAAATTACGGACAGCTAGTAAAGATAGCTCCCGTGTGGCTTTGCGCAAAATTAAAAAAATAAACAAAAACTCTTTTTGCTTATCTGAAGCGCAATGAGTTTATTATAGTTTCAGATGCAGTGATGTGGCTAATTGATTATTCAGCATAGTTTGTAGGTTACGAATTAGAAGTGCCTCCTTTTTACTTGGCGTCCATTCATCTTTTCGCAGAGTCTATTATTCTTGAGTGCTCGCTGTTTGATTTTCACCACAATCTTTGCTTAGGTAGTCGTAAATTCCAGGATTATTAAAAAAAGCTGTTGTGCGCATACTCCTTGATTCTGGTAGCTACGGTTCGAATCGTTAACTCAATACAGACTTGTCTGCATTAAGGACATAAGTATTCGTATATCACCAGCGGTTTTTTGGAGGAAGGTATTTCGTCTTTAAACATTAAAAAAAAATATTAGGCCCAACCTCGCCAAACGTGTTGAGGCGTGCAACTCGTAGTCTGAGGGTCGCGGGCTCGCATCCCCGTCGCACCAAACATGCTCGCCCTTTCAGCCCTGGGGACGTTATAATGTGACGATCAATCCCACTATTCGTTGGTAAAAGAGTAACTCAAGAGTTGGCGGTGTGTGGTGATGACTAGTTGCCTTCCCTCTAGGCTTACACTGCTAAATTAGGGACGGCTAGCAAAAATAGCCCTCGAGTAGCTTTGTGCGAAATTCAAAACAAACAAACAATAAACAGTATATTGTATATCCATTTGTTCGGTGTTGAAGCTAGACTGACTTCGGGATAAGTTGATTGAAAGATGTTATTGATTTTATTTTTTGGTTTGATACCGTGGGAACCAGTGAAATGTAACATCGAAGTGATAAGACATTTAGAAATGTTTAGGTCAGGAATTTTGGGGTTCTAACCCCTATTGATACATTCGAAAATACTTTTGTTTATGAGTGTTACAGAGAAGTCATATTTAATAAAATATTTTTTTAAATATTAATAAGTTCAACCAACAAATAACCATAAGAGCTGGTAAGTTATATGCTGTATGAAGTAATGTTAAATTAGTTTTGTAGTAGTCGGGTATAAAAGTACTGAAATGACAGTACAGGCCACAAAATTTTGGTTTGTCATTGTACTTCGTTTTGAACCCGTTATTACGATTGATTGTTCCCCCGCTGGTACAGCGGTAAGTCTACGGGTTTACAACGCCAAAAATCAGGGGTTCAATTCCCCTCGGTAGACTTAGCAGATAGCCCAATGTGGCTTTGCTAGAGGAAAAACACACACATTCCGTTATTATGATTGATGACCTCTTCAACCGTGAATTAGATTATGCTTTGAATTAAGTTATTTTGAAACATTTTGACATAAATAAAATAATTTCATCCACGTATCTTTTATAAACTAGAGGTTTAAAATCGTATGGACATGACTGTAACCAATTGGTTTGATGATAAGACGAGAACAAATTAGATAGTATGGGAGCTACACCTTCAGTTTATTCATGTGTTTTATTATTAAACACAAAATGAGGATACTTTTTTCCTTATTTCAAATTGTTTCATAAATGGATCTTAAGTTAAGCCGTTAACTTTAGTGTTACCGATAAATACTTAATCACTACATAATTTGATTACTTCATCATGTGGAATGCACACAGATGAATCAAATTCCAAAGATTTGATGAAGTTAGAGGATTCTTTAATAGTAAAGTTATCTTAGTAAACGGAAAAAAGAATTTACTTAAAATACAGCTAGTTTATATGTTAGATGTAACGAGTTTGATCGGTACATCTGCTCTATGTATTTTAGACAAACCATACGTAATTGTTTGTTTTGAATCTCGCGCAAAGCTACACGAGGGCTATCTGCGCTAGTCGTCCGTAATTTAGTAGTGTAAGGCTAGAGGGAAGGCAGCTAGTCATCACCACTCACCGCCAACGCTTGGGCTACTCTTCTACCAACGAATAGTGGGATTGAGAGTAACTTTATAACGCTCCAACGGCTGAAAGGGCGGCCATGTTTGGTGTGACGGGGATTCAAACCCGGCACCTCAGCTTTCTGAATCGAACACCTTAATCCACCTGGTTATGCCGGGCCCCATACATAATACAATTACGTGATCCAACCAGCCTAATCTGGTTGTAACCTTGGTCAGAAATGGCATTCTCTTTCTTTAGTTTTAATAGGATTCTTTGAAGTTTATTTTTTCCTTGTTGGTTGGGATTTTATCTAAAACTTTAAACTTGCTGCACTGAGTTGAGATGACTTATAGTTCATCAAGATAGTTTGGTTTGTTGAGGTAATAACAACATATTCTTTATCCGCATGTCAGAATAATTATTATTTTAACGTTTAGATTATTCAAGGTAGTAGTTTGACATTTTATTTATTTTTGTTTTTTTGA